>NC_069500.1:1026996973-1027296973 GCF_027579735.1 Bombina bombina
AAAGAATTTATTTAAACTTAGATGTTTACATTAATATATACACATCTGGTGTTTTTATTAGTGTTGTATAAAATCATTTGTGGGTTAAATAACTTAATTGTACCTGTCTGAATGTTAGTGGCTCATATCTTGGCATCTCATTGTGGTATTTTAATGAAATTCAGTTGCGAATAAGGTTAACAAATAAGGTAACTTTTGATCTTTGCATAGCATATTATAATAGTTTAAACGTGTATAGTTTGATTCATATCTGGTTTTCTATAAATATAATTAAATGTGTCTATAAAATTTTAGCTGCAAATATCTAAGAAGACAAGCGCACAAAGACACCTCTCATAGTGCAGATTAATTTAATTTATTTAAAACAATACAAACATTTAAAAATGTCTCTGCCTAGGGTATTTCCTACTCACAAGCTGAGACCTCAATCGTATGAGGTAAGGAAGGGCAAATGGATAAAAAGTGCCCCAACTTGATTCTCAATAGATATCACCGAAAGTCCTTTAGCACAGAAAACTTTCAGTTTTTCTCCAAATAACCTTTGTCCAAATAACCTTTGTGGCACGGATTAAAGGCAAAAGGTTTGAAAAAGTCTGATGTTCCAAGCTTACAAATGGTAATAAGCTGAGAAGACACTAAGTATCCGCAAACACCACGGTACACTAGAGCAGCGTGTAAGTTGCAAATGACGTAAGGTGGGCGTGGCCTTACACATTTCACGGAACTCCGTCCGCTTCGTCAGAGGCTTGGTGGACGCCTACCTTACAAGCTGTATATTTCAAAACAGTGTTAAGGTACACGCCTACCCTACATCATGATCTATCAGCCCCATTGTATTAACAGATTCTACACAGAATTCTCATTGTGCTCAACTTAAAGCACAAAAAATATACATGCAGTTATGCTGTTATTCAAGAATGTTTATATTTACAACAATTTAACTATTGATTCTTCATAGACCCACATGTGAGTGCTTACATTAGGGGATTGGTTCAAATATTTGATACTCATTATTAATAAATTTCATAATAAGTTTCATAATAATTATTTAAATAAATTAATAAATGAATAAAAACTAAATACCCATTATTAACTACTTATGAACTTTTGATTCTATTAAAATAATATAATATAATTTGATATATACAATTAGTTTCAAAGTATAAATCAGAAAATAAATAATTAGTATTTATAAACCAATTTATGTTGCCAATATCGATATCAATGTTAACACTAATGACATTAACAAAATTCCCCTATATCTAAAATTCCCCATATATACAGATCCAGGGAACAGAAGTGCCAACACTCCCTCAACCCTTACAAAGAGGAAATTGTACTTGGATCCTTGATTAACTATATTTTTCTCAAACTGATGATATGTACTCTATATTACCCAGTACAACACAACAAGATCCACAGTTGGCAATATACTGTATACACATATAGTGAAATGGTGATATCCATATTGTTCTAGTATATACCCAATATTACATCCCGTTGCGTTATATTAAGCCATATTAAACCAGATGAGATTAAATTAAAAAGGCTTGGATATCCACTTCCCTATTCATTCCAAAGGGTTCCAAGTTTTGGAGTGTATCCAGAAGGTTTCCCTTTGTCTGACACGTAACATTCTATCTCCCCTACTTTCAACTAGTGTCACTTGTTCTATTGCCTTGAAGTGTAAACATGAGGGATCATTTCGATGGAACTTCCTATAGTGATCAGTAACCCCATGAGACACATCCCCTTTTCAATATTAGTGATGTGTTCTAGACCACTCCTCTTGACAGTTTTTTGTTCTACCAACATATTGACAGTGGCAAGAACATTCCAGAACATACACTACGTATTTCGAATGGCAATTCATAGATGTTCTTATTTGTTTTCTCTGTAACCGTTAACCTTAGAGACTATTTGTTTATTGTCCTTGTCTATAATTGGACAACAATTGCAATTCTTACAATAACATTTGAAAAATCCAAAGTTGGTCTTATTTAGCCAGTTTATTTTAGAATTTTGTCTCAAGCAACTCGTAGCTAAAATATCTTTAAGATTTTTATTTTTTCTAAATACAACTGAAGGAATTTTATCAAGAGATTTACCCAAAATGGGATCCTCTAAAAGTTTTGATTCTCCATGATTCCTTGTTGTATTTAGTATAAATTTTAACTAATATAAAGAATTTAGGAATTTACATTCATTTTATTGTTTTGTATATGCATTTTTATTGGGGTTTTATTTTAAAGAATAATTATTAAATATATTGTATTATAACCCGGCCATATACTGACAATTTGATACGTCTATGATTATTTATCACTGAGTTTCTTTTGGTTGGGGAATTTAACCCCTGTACATTGTGGGTGGTAAATATGAAGTCCATGATTCAGAAGATTAAATGATGTAGTAAATAATGTAGTTAAAAAATAAAATAAAAAAAAGGGGGAAGGGGATAGGAGGGTAAGGGAAAAATGGGGATAAGGGAAATGGTAGAGTGCCCAAATAAGGGAATTAGACAGCTGCAATACTAAATAGACCTACAGCAATATGCCTACTGCTAATGCATATAGGAGAACTCAGCAGGTAAACACTGCTTCTTTTGGTATGATAGGTAAAGCTAATAACAGTGATATATTGGAGTAGATAGTTATAGGTGTGGGGGGTTTGGGGGCAGAGGTGAGAAGGCAGCGGGCGAAAGTGATAGATGAGATATTAATTAACCTATAGGGAGTAATGGACTCCTTAGATTGTTATAGCACCAAGGGTGAGAGATGGGCTGGATATAAAGGTGCTAAATATGTGAGGAGGGAGCAGTTGTACTACCCCCAAAATCGTTGTATAATTAAAGTATTAATAGGAGAAGCTTCAAAGCTATAGAAGAGTTTACATTTTACTATAGTTGTATGGTTGTGGTGGTTTTCTAGTGGGGATAAAAGAACTAACACTGGAGATAAGATAAATAAATCATTATTAAACCAAAGGAGCCAATGAGCCAACTATCAAATCAAGGGGCCAAAGCTACAGGATATGTAGAATGTCCCCAGAAGTAGTGCGTATTAACAGGAAGATAGGTCTATCGTCTATGTGGATATATGGCCAGGGTCCCAGGCGTGAGGAATGTAACTAAGTGAGAATATTAAGTTGTAAAGGGCGACCTCCGAACAGGAGTCTTCCTTAACTATATGATACCTAGGCTACTAACATGGATTAATAGGTGTAGGAAAACAAAACATCAATGGCAGGAATATTAACCCTTAGTATAGAATATACTAAAGGGACACTGAACCCTATTTTTTTCTTTAGTGATTCAGATAGAGCATGCAATTTTAAGCAACTTTCTAATTTACTCCTATTATCAATTTTTCTTTGTTCTTTTGCTAGCTTTATTTAAAAAGGCATCTAAGCTGTTTTTTTGGTTCAGACCCTAGAGAGCACTTTTTTATTGGTGGGTGAATTTATCCACCAATCAGCAAGAACAACCCAGGTTGTTCACCAAAAAAGGGCCGGCATCTAAACGAATATTGTTGCTTTTCAAATAAAGATACCAAGAGAATGAAGAAAATTTGATAATAGGAGTAAATTAGAAAGTTTCTTAAAATTGCATGCTCTATCTGAATCATGAAAGAAAAAAATTGAATTCAGTGTCCCTTTATCACGTAGATCCTTCCATATGGAAGTTAGCATTTGAACAATACAAGTCAAGGTTAACTGAACTATCTATTAAAAAGGAAATAAGGATAGAACAATAGAGGAACAAAACAGTATATAAATATTAATAACAGCAAAGTCCACATATGAATAAATGTTTTAATATGTATTTAAACAGTCCCATTGTAGATAAGGTAAACATCCGGGTGAGACTTTATTGTTGCTCACTTCTAATGTGATCCACCACTAGCTCTAATCAGCTTGGTAACCAATTTATTAACCATTGGGATGCCAGCGAGGCCAGAAATGATTAGAGAACAACATGGTAAACAAGAGTCCCAAAGGCAGATATAAGGTGAGTGTTGACCTCACTAGATCCTAAGAAATAACAATAACAATAACATCACAGTCCACTGCCTGGCAACTATTCACTCACCCGGTGTAAGAGAATGATAAACACAGCTGGGCATTCCGTGTTGTTTCAGCGTAGCTCCAGCGTTCAATGCAAATGTGGAATCTGTGCTTCCGGTATCATGTGATCGCTCTGTGGCCTATCAGGAGCTGAACCGGCTGTTGATATCGAGGACTCCTCCCAGTAACAGTGTAGCTGAATCATGCTTTGGAAAACTGCACAGGGGTCCTCAGTTTTCAGCCTCCATAATGGTGACCCACTTGTTATGCTAGCATGTTCGCCTGTATCTCCCACCTCTGACCTCCTCTTTCACCTCGTAAACAATAGGGGCATTGAATGCTTGTCACCCAAGAAAGGGAGAGAGGGGGGTTGGGGCGCAACTCTGAAGTAAAGAAAGCCAAACACAGATCCACAAAACCGGCCACAGTCTCAGAAGTATGGTGTGTTATTAGCCCAAGGGGTAAGGCTTCTGAATAGGAGTAGACACCCCAATGTCTACTATGCAAAATCAGCAAAAAATAAAGAGTTCCAACAAAAAAGCCTTAGAAAGTAAAAATATTAAGCTTTATTCCAGATTAAAACAGCAGGACATGCAGTTAAAATTCAAGGCAGAACATAGTCTGACCGGTTTCGGTCTTACTGACTGTAATCATAGACTAATGGCTAACATATGGAGCATCTATTTAAATGACATACAGCATCTCCTGATTGGGCTAAAAGAAAATTGCTATAAAAGTTAACCCTATGTATTCAAACACCATATAGGTATATCTTGCTAATTTAACATCATACCATGAGATTACGGATATTCCTACCCAGCAAATAAATAGTTATACATTTTTTTCTGTCTAGGTGATACACTCATAGTTAACAGTATGATGACTAAATACAGTAGTTCAATATATCTTTTATACATACATTGGTAATACACGATTGTCAAATTAATTGGATCATGTCTAGCTTCATAAAAGTATAACTGATGTTAAGGGGACACCAATAGTTGCAGGCATTGGGTCCCTACTTGAACCACTATCAAAATGGGTTGATCAATATTTACAACCTATAGTAAAACAACTACCCAGTTATGTTAGAGATACCACTCATGCTCTGCAACAATTGGAACCTCTACCTTGGAAGGGGGGAATACAGTTGGTTGACTATTGATGTAGTCTCCCTGTATTCCTCCATCCCACATAACCATGGTTTAACAGCCATTGACTACTATTTAAGCCTATACACAAACCTTACCAATGAAGCAAGAATCTTGATCATCAGGGTAATAAGGTTTTTACTGGAGCACAACTTTTTTGTGTTCCAAGGGTCCTACTACCTCCAGAGACGTGGGACCGCTATGGGAGCCAAATTCGCCCCCTCCTATGCCAACCTGTTTATGGGTTGTTCGGAGAGGTCCCACGTCTATGGAGGTACTGGAGCTCATTCAGACTACATCGTAAAATACCTGAGATTCATAGATCTGCTCATTGTATGGTCTGCAGGCCAATCTGAGGCTAATGATTTTGTTGCTTCCCTTAATTCAAATGAAGTGGGGTTGCTTTTCACTTTTAAATAGCAAAAGGAAAAATGAAAGATGATACACAAATCATATCTACCCTCTATAGAAAACCTATTTCAGGGAACAGTCTGTTGCACACTGGCTCTAGCCACCTGAAGCATGTATTCAAAGGAATAGCTAAGCCAATTTTTGCGTGCTAAAAGGAACGGTTCCCTGGAAAGTGCTTTTCAGATGGAAAGTAGAAACTTGAGGGATAGGATGATTCAGAGAGGTTATCCAAGAAAAGTTATTAGTAAGGCCTTCTACGAAACCCAAGGATTGAGTAGAGATTCTCTCCTTGGAATAGATAGTGTCCCCAAGAAACGAGATCGCCCACCAGATGAACATAAACCCAAATTTATTACCTCATATTCTAATCAATACAATGAGGTTTGTAATATTGTTAGGAAAAACCTACCCATTTTGATGGGAGATAAAGCTCTGAGAAATACAATTGATAAGGGCTGTATTTTTGTTCCAAGAAGGAATGTTACTCTTGGTAACATACTAGCACCTAGTATGTTAAAAAGTGAAAACAAGGTGACCAGTTCTTTGTTACACTTTAATGGGACATATAAATGTGGAAGGAGAAACTGTACCTCATGTGATCAGGTTTATAGTTCTGAAACTTTCAAATCTAGTTACTGGACAGAAATTCTCTACTAGAGGGTGTATTCATTGTAAGAGCTCTTACATAATTTACCTAGTTGAGTGTAGTCTTTGCCAAAAACAATATTTAGGAAGAACAACGAGGGAGGTGGGCAAACAAATCAGGGAGCATTTGTCTTACATTTCGGGAGAAAGACCCTGTTCTGCTCTCTCTAAACATTTTATTGAGATAAACAATCAAAATACAAAAACACTGATGTGGCAATAGAACAAATCAAAAAAACACCTAGAGGGAGTGATAAGTTTCCAATACTCTGCAAACAGGAAACATATTGGATTTTTAAACTTCCGAGTTTGTTGCCTTTGGGCTTCAACTCTGAATTTGATATTAACTTTGGCAGAGATGATCCTTCTTATCCCCTGATATGTGTACTAATTGGTGACAAGTCCAGCTTTAGAATGCACAATATACTAGGTTCACAACCAATTATGTATGTTTCACCCTTTGAATAAAATATGCCCATGTTTATCAGTGGAGAGCATATGTTATAATTAATCACTACCTTTATTTACCTAACTAATTTTGTTCAAACTATTGTATCAACACTTTTCTCTTAATGTATTTTTCGAGAGTGCTGTATAACAATAATAGCCAAGTGCCTTCTAGTTCTTATTAACATCTAGATATGACTGTATATTTTTATGAACACATATCGGTTATATAGTGTAAGAGGTCAAGGCCCTTTATGTGCTTAACATGATCCAGTTAATTTGACAATGTGTATTACACATGTATGTATAAAATATATATTGAACTACTGTATTTAGTCATCATACTGTTAACTATGAGTGTATCACCTAGACAGAAAAAAAAATAAAAAATGTATAACAATTTTTTTGCTGGGTAGGAATATCCGTAATCTCATGGTATGATGTTAAATTAACAAGATATACTTTTACAGGTAGTTGTTCTACCTAAATAGTCATTGAATACATGTATAAACGTTATTCTTCTATTATGTATATAAGGGTCTAAATGTGAATGATTCACCTATGGGGTGCTAGATTTACACTCACTACCTAATACCACTTCAAAGTGTTATATGGTGTTTGAATACATAGGGTTAACTTGTATAGCAATTTTATTTTAGCCCAATCAGGAGATGATGTACGTCATTTAAATAGATGCTCCATATGTTAGGCATTAGTCTACGATTACGGTCAGAAAGACCGAGACCGGTCAGACTATGTTCTGCCTTGAATTTTAACTGCATGTCCTGCTGTTTTAATCTGGAATAAAGCTTTGTATTTTGACTTTCTAAGGCTTTTTTGTTGGAACTCTATTTTTTGCTGAACTATTATTCTGGCTCTAGGGAGCTGCTATCTTTACAGTTATATAGTCAAGTGAAAATATTGAAGTATAAGGGGTAACCTCTGAACAAGTAATATTTTTAACTATGTGGCACTTTAGATAGCGACTTAAATTAAACCAGACAGAAATGTCACATATATCAAGTATTGTGTTACAGCAGAATAAAACAAATATTTCTAGGTGTAAACAAAAAAGTTTGTAGTAAATAGTCCTTTGGGTCAGCTAAGGCCCTAGTATATAGCAAACACATATGGGATATAACTAGCTTAAATCATTGCAGCTAGTGAGGCAACCACAAATCATGAAAACATTTGTAAACATTGGTGTAACATAATCACTTAAGCATCAACAGGAATATGAAATTGGTAGAGATATGGTATATATTGCGGTATAAGATACCGTAGAAGAGAGTCATTATCAGGTACATAATGACATACCTGGTCCCTGTAAATAGTTTGTGTGAGTAATGGCAGTCTGTTGATCATGTGAAGTGTTCACAACGGTACCACCCAATAGGGCAGTAGGGGCCTACAGGAAGAACTTAGACCAAATCAGTAAAAGGATACAGTCATCTGGATGTCTGTCTAGGGGGATTTTTTCTTTTGACAGTCTGATGAACGACCAGGCTGTGGTCTCCATTCGGGAGCTGTGATGTTTAAAGCTGGGGGGTTAATGTGGTCCTGGCTCGAGATAGAAGAGGTTTGCATAAGGCCCAGCGTCTCTAGAAGTTCTAGACCTTGTTTGAAGGAGTAAATGACATACGAGTGTCCATTGTGCTGAAAAATGTTTTCACTGGGAACCCCCATCTGTACTTTATGGATTAATTCCTAAAGCACCAGGTGATGGGGTGAAAGGATCTTCTTTTGGCCAAGGTATGTGATGATTAATCCAGTAACAGTTGTACTGTTTAAAAAAGGATCTGGAAGAAATTTGTTCAGGAAAGCTGCTCACAAAAGCTTTTCCTTGAATGTGAAATAGTGTAGACGAATGATTGTCTCTTGGCTGTTCAGTATTGGAATTTCTCGGGCGTAAGGCTCTATGAGCTCTGTCGATTAGTGACTCCTGTTCTTGATAGGAGCCCAATATGGCCTTAAAGAGATCTTGTAAGTACTCCAGTAGCTCAGTGGGTAATACGCTTTCTGGTATACCGCGGATGCTGATGTTATTTTGCCTCAACCTGTCCTCAAGGTTGGCTACTTTTGTTTCTAGATCTGAAATCAGCTCTGCCAGCGTCTGTGAGACAAGGTTGGCGTGGTCTGTTGCTAGGTCTTTATGTTTTCTCTCTAACATATCCGTATGTTCCCCTAGTGTAGCTATGTCCCTTTTGAGGTATGCCACTGAAGTTTTAATTTCTTGTTTCAGAGAAGAGTGATGTGAATACATCTTGGTGGATAGAGAATTGATCAGTTCAATGATTGCAACATTATCTTTGCCTGACAGAGATAGATCTGTTGGACTTGAGGTACCGGTCATACTGTGGGGAGTAGGTGAATCTCTGGAGTCTTTGTCTGAGAAGTCTCTCTCTATTTGAATTTTGCTACCAAAGTGATCAGCCACTGTTCTCTTGGGTCCATCTTAGTGTGTGGACTTTTTTCTTTTGAGAGTGTGCCATTTGTATGGAAAATTGATTAGCAATCTTGACCAGAAGTTTCTGGAAGTAGTCTTCCTGACACTTAGATAAACTGTGTTAGTGGCGCTAAACCTCAGGGTGTCACCGCTTAAGTGATTTTTAATAGAAGCTTCTGACTTGAGGGGGGATTGGGGGGGGGGTTCTTTTTTCAAGATACGATGAGTCCATGGATTTCATCCTTACATGTGGGATATTCACCTCCTGGTCAGCAGGAGGCGGCAAAGAACACCACAGCAGAGCTGTATAAATAGCTCCGCCCTTCCCTCCCAACCCAGTCATTCTCTTTGCCTGTGTTAGATAGGAGATGGCAAAGTGAGGTGTTAGTTAAGATTCTTCAATCAAGTGTTTATTATTTTTTAAAGTGGTGCCACTGAGTGCTGCTTTGTGCTAGAGTGTAGCCTAGACCAGATCAGTTTCTTCAGTAAAAAGAGAAGCATTTGGTGGCTTTAGAGCAATAGGAACTGGTGGGACAATTCTCACTGTGCCTCCTATACATATTTGCTGCCCTAATATAGATAGCCTAAGCACTTTTAACTCAGGCTGATCTTTGTCCACAGGGCTATGGGAGGGAGAAGACCTCTGAAAACCTGCTGGACTGCCATGCTGTCACACAGCGTTTAAGGTAAGTGCTAACTTTTTATTTCTGGGGGCATCTTTTTCTCAGAAGGAAGTGAGCACTATATTGTATACTATCACATGCAAGGGCTAACATTTTGGGCTCCTTATTGTGGTTATACAGATGGCTGGAATCAGTATTTTACTCCCGGCGGTTTTCACATTAAATATGCTGACTGGGAGATGGTTAACCTTATCACATGTCCAAGGATACGATAAAGATTGGACTCTTATGTGAGGGGGATCTCTTTCTGAGAGAGCACTATGTGATGACATAAGTTATACCAACCGTGAGACGGCTAACTTTTACTTTTTGGGCCGTCTTGCGGTAGCATACTCAGCTACTCTTTTAGGCCCTTCGTTTTATCCCCGGTGCCAGATCTATAAGATCTTACTGGCGACCGGGAGATTGATGCGGGAACGCCCACGATGGGCAGAGTTTTCTTCCCGCCGTTTTTCTGCGCCCTCTCCTCCATCTCTGGCTGCAGTTCAGTCAGCGTGCCAGGAGTTGGAGTACTGTCACGCTCACGAGGGGCGGAGCTCTAGGAGCGTTTGTCAGCTGCGCTCGATACCTCCATTAAGATATCGGAAGGTAGAGCGTGTACACGGCTATGTAGTACTCAGGGCAGGACCTATAAACATCAGGGGGGCAGACATGTTTAAAGGTTTTGATGGCTATTCTGTTAATTTAGTCACTGTGACACCTTCAGCACAACAGCTGAAGTTCAGTGTGTCCAGGACTGTTAATTCTGTGTCCATTTGTAAAGCACACAATAAACACAATGACCTCAAAGTGGTGTTTACACTTTATAAGACAGTACAGTCCTTTATTGCAGTGATTTTTAACCTTTTTTTTGCCGTGGCACACTTTTTTACATTAAAAAATCCTGTGGCACACCACCATCCCAACATTTTAAAAAAAATCACACATTGTAGCCTAATACAGCATATATATACACATACACACAAACACACACATACTATATGTATTGTGCTGTTATGCCATGCCTCCTACAAACTACCCCTGCACTGGGAGTAAAAAACAAGCAAAGTTTAAAAAATATGTCACACTGTTGTCAGTCTGCCGTGGCACACCTGAGGATCTCTCATGGCACACTGGTTGAAAAACACTGCTTTATTGTATAGATTTCAGTTGCTTGGACCAGTTTATCCTTTGTAATAGGATTATGCAAAAGCACACTAAAGATAATGTTTGTTTAACATTTAAATAAACAGTACTGTTTTTTCGATGTCAAATTCTTTATTGTTTATCCTCTTTATAAATGCTATGGCTGTAAAGAGTCTGGTGACACCGGCCACTCCATGCCACAATTTTCTGCTATAGTGTCCAGAATAATTTTTGAGCCACAGGCAGTGCTCTGCGGTTCCTGGCAAGGACATTGTTTTTTTTTTTTTTGAAGTTCATAGCGATGTCCATTTTCAACAATTTTAATATTTTTGGATTGTTCTGCACAACAGAAATAAATTGTTCTTTTGAAATTTAAAGAGATAGTGACTTTTTTCTGTGTAAATTTTATTAAAAGAGTTGAGACTGGTTATTTGTTCATTCATCCTTTGTGACGTAGGATGGTACAAAGACATACAAAACGAAGTTACTTTAAGATTTAAAGAGATAGTAACGGTTTTGTTCTGTGTATATTTTTATTAATGCATTTCAGCTGTTTGCTTCATCCTCAGACACAAGGGAGGAATAAACAAACGCATGCAAGAATAGAGTTCCTTTCCAGTTTTTGGGGAACGGTATTGTTTTCCTATGTGAAGATTTTCTTACCATTAATTCAAATGTCTTTTCTCTGTTGGAGTTTACTCCCTCTATGGCGATTGCTGTTTGGGAGTGTTATCAATGGGCACATATTTTTCCTATAGTTTTCAGTCGAAATTATATAGCCCACATGCAGTGCCCTGCATTTCTTCACACTAAATTCTTTACTTTTCCTCGAGGGACAAGCAATTACTGTGAATTTCGGTTTCAGAGGGAATGGTATCTTAGGCATTCCCTATGTTTTCAAGACTGTTTCCCATAGCCGACTCAGCTAAGGAGGCTGGACGTCATTCCTTGAGGGGAAGGAGTAATTGTACCTATCACTATGAGAAGTTCTATACCCTTAGAGGATAGACCTATGGGATGGGTCATACACCAGAAAACCATCTGTGTACTTTGCTACCGTCGCTAGTGCGATAGCATATTGTCTTGATGTGTTGTCTGCGGCTATAGTCAGTAGCTTCCATGGATAAAATCCAGGATTGGATGATTCCTTTATTTCAATTTCTCCCTGCCAGTTATCAAGCTGGGAGCTTAGGTGGTTCTGTTCCGGCTCTTGGGTCCTTATGGTTAGAGCCTTGTTTTACGGATTTATGTTCTAAACCTAAGACTTTGGGGATTCCTGGCCAGGAGCCATCTTTGATGGGACCTGGCTTGACGACATTTAAAAAAATAAATAAAATACGGAAACGACAGACTGCTGTTGACTCAGACAGCATGATGTCCATGTCCCGATCCGGAATTAAAGGATCTTGTAGGGGGCTGACTCTCCGTTTTTTTTGCTCAAATGTTTTTCTCAGAGGCAGTTTGTTTTCAGACTGAAGATCAAACGAGAGGAGGACGTCTTTACACTGCGTAGGAGACCTCACAGATCTGGGAGTGATTGTTCCAGTTCTAATACTGGTACAGATTCTGGGGTTTCTGATCGGGTTGTGAAAATTTTTATTTTGTTCCTTTCCTCCTTTACTCCTAAAGGGTCAATTTAGGACAACAGTGGATTCTAGCACAAGTGCCTTCATGTGCTGTTCGAGAATAGTCTCAAGCTTTAGGGTTTGCTTTTCCTGTCAAACTCTAACTGTTCGTGGTCCTTCGGTCTTACCATAGTTCCAAGTTCTTCCGGAGACTCGGGGATTGCTATTGGCAGTGCTTCAGTTACGGGTCATTACAATGGCGTCCTAGCTGACTGATATCCTGGTTCCAACGTTTCTTACAGCAAGCAGGGTTTACACGGATATGGTGTTATTCTTTCCGTGATCTCACGGGTGGAAGGTGTCTTTGGGAAAGTGTACCTTAGTCCCAAGCACTTGGGTAGTTTTTTTTAGGATCCTGACTGATTCCATATCAATGAAGATTTTTCTGACTGTGGTCAGGAAATTAAGTCCTCTAAATTTGAGCCTGGTCCTTCAGTCCACTTCTCAGCCTTCAGTGGCTTAGTACATATGGGTCTTCGGACTGATGGTGCCGGCAATGGACAATAGCCGGACAGATAACTCGGCATGCGCTGCGGCTGAACTCTAACAACCCAAGGGTTGCGGGGTCAAATTCCGGTGAGGTTTACCCTACCTTTCATTCCTCTGAGGTTGCTCAACTGAGCAGTGTCTTCTGTTCCTTTCACTTCTGTTTGTTAGTTTTACTTCAGGCCTAGGTAGTTAAGCATACTCAGGCACTGGAATGGAGACTATGCGGATTTGTCTCTGGATCGCCTATTCAGGGGAACATGATTTAGCAGAGTATGGGCAGAGTCTGTTCTTTTTATAAGACTTCCTGGATCTGAAAAGCGTGCTCAAGGCTCTGCTGATCTTTCCACAGTAGGCTTCGGTCCGGTTTCATCCTTTTTCAGACAGACAATATGTCAGCGACAGGGAGGAACGAGGTGTTCCTTAACCATGGCTGAGGTGGAAATTATTATATAGTGGATGGAGACTCATTCTTGCTATCTGTCAGCGTTCCATATCCCGAGGGTGGACACTTGGGAAACGGATTTTCTGAAGTAGACAGGTTTTTATTCTGGGAGAGTGGAGAACTCCATCCGGGAGTATTCTCCAACCTGATTTTCTAGTTGGGTCGGCTGGATTGGATCTCATGGCCTCTTGTTAGAATACCAGGTTTCTGGGATACGGGTCCAGGTCCTGGGTCCAGTCTGAGCTGATAGATATACTAGGCTGAATGACCAAGGAACTGCCAATTTATTCATTTTCCCGTTTGTGCTTCTTTTCCGAGTCGAATCACATGGGAAAGGGCATCAGTGATCCTCCTCGCTCCCGTGTGGCCTTGCAGCATTTGGTATGCCGATATGGTGCACATGTCATCCCTGCCACCTTGGAAGCTTCCATTGAGGATGGACCTTTTCATTCAGAGACCCTTTCTTCTACCGAAGCAGGTTTCTCTGCAACTGCCTGCTTGGGGTTTTAGACGTAGTCTGTGCTTTTAAGTCTACTTACAAGCGACTAAGGATTTTTATCAATCATCTTTGTTTTTCATTTTTTCAGGGAACTGTAGGGGTCAGAAAGCTACGGCTACCTCTTTGGCTGAAGGGTATCATCAGGTTTGCATATGAGACTGCTGGACAGCAGCCTCCTGAATGTATTACGCTCTTCCACTGGGGCTGTTACTTCCTCATGGGCATTCGAAATTGTTGCTTCTGTTGCACAGATTTGCAAGGCTGCAACTTTGCTTTCTCTTCACACTTTTTCTAAATATTTCAGATTTGCTTCGGCTAAGGCTGTTTTTGGGGGGGGAAAGGTTTTTCAAGCAGTGGTGCCTTCCGTTTAGGTTCCCTGTCTTGTCCCTCCCGTTTTATCCCTGTACTATAGATTTGGTATTGTATCCAACAAGTAAGGATGAAATCCGTAGACTCATCATATCTTGAAAAAGAAAAGGAAATGTATGCTTACCTGATAAATGTATTTCTTTTTTGATACGATGAGTCCACGGCCCGCCCTGTTCTAGTAAGACTGGTTATTAAATTTTTGTTACAACTTCAGACACCTCTGCACCTTGGCTTTTCCTTTCTCTTCCTAACTTTGGTCGAATGACTGGGTTGGGAGGGAAGGGAGGAGCTATTTATACAGCTCTGCTGTGGTGCTCTTTGCCGCCTCCTTCTGACCATGGACTCATCTTATCGAAAAAGAAATAAATTTATCAGGTAAGCATAAATTTCCTTTTTACCCTAAAAAGTGTGAAGTTACACCATCATATTATTGAGTACCTTGGTGGAAAGAAGTAGTATGTAGGGAGATAATGGTATATAGTGGTGTCCTCAACCACACTGCCTCAAGGATGTATCCACTAGCGACGGTAGAAGGTAAGGGTACTCTTACCTTCTACACCCATCCTTAGGTACTAAGGATGGGTGTAGGTGAGTGCCACGTGGGTAACTAGCACATCGGTAAGGAATATGGTCAAAACATTATTAATGCACTTCCAGCAGTAAAATTGTAAGTGGCTGTATGTTTGTCTGGATACTGCTAGTTACCTCTTGTATGCTCTATGCTTTGCATACTGGATAAAAGAGCTAATCAAATGCTTCTTCTTTTGTAAACTTCTCCAGCTGTAAGCTGCTCTCAGTGCTGTGGGGTTAATTCAATTGTGAGCACACTTCTCAGTGGGACTAGCAATAGATCCTCTCATTGAGGTTAATTATAATTATAAGGCACAGTACTTGTGGCAGCAACCCAATGGCTGTTTCTAAGTGTAAGGCTCTTCACAGTCTGGTAAGTGTTAGAGTCTCTGCTTGCTGTTTTGAATAAAACTATAACCTGGCTCTCCCAGGTCTGTGTCCTATGGATGTGCTTATTTGACTTACTGTACCAGTAGACTAATCGTCTATATTGCGGCTCTCAATGTGGTCCAAAACTCTAGAGTAGACCTCCATTTCCACAGGAGCCCGTAACACCACTCATATCAATGGCGCTTTTCACGCTGTTTGTTCAGTTACCTTCTAAGTAGATCATGGACCCCGCATTAACACATCGCGAAAAAGCACCATCCCTTTATTTTTTCTCAGCCAAAAGGAAGTGCACTCTCAGGTCTTTCACAGCAAAAGTTACTTTATTGATGATTTTGGATAGGGGTGGGGACAGGGGCAAGATACTCCTACAGCGGGAAGCACAGTGGATGTACCGATTGGGCATGGTACACCCAGGTGGACTTAACACAACTCCCGATTTCAAAGCCTTATTGTAATGTGGCACTAAGGTGTGATACATTCTAAGGGTACGGTACCTGGACTACTATGACTCTGTGAGTTCTGGGCTCGACAGATCCCGTCAAGGGGGGTGGACTTGCCCAGACATACTCACAGCACCAGGTATGGGGGACTTTGGCACTTCCAGTTCCTGAGTGGAAGTCAGGTAGTGGTGCCTTGGAGTTACCATGCATTGCTTAACACACATAGCCATTCCATCATTACAAGGCTCACTGAATCGGTTAAACATCCATGTAGCTTACAACGAATGCCTTATAAAACCATATGGGTATGATGGTCCAAAATTCAAGCATTAAGGACAACCCATATAGGTCAACCTAGGTGGATAAAATACCTTTATTTTCTACAATCTACAGAGTGTATCAAATTCAGCAAAGATGTAAAGATACGATGATGCTCCTAGAACAGCTAGAAGAGGCAGTAGAGTGATATAATATGTGAAAAAATATGTGAAATAATATCCTAAACAAAGAAGAAACATGGGAGTAATACAAAAATACAGTCGGTTCTGTGACAAGAAGGACATGATACATCCTGGGAATTATAGAGTCATACCATCACCCAGTGGGACTTCTGCATTGAATGCAGGAACCATAATTTATGTTTATTTTAATTTTTAATTTTCATTTCCCTTTTTTAGTGATCCCTATTGAAGCAGAAATATTCAATAAGGGGTTAAGTGTGGAATGTGTGGTAACATTGTTTTTAGCAAAAACTAAGGTTCATGGAGAGAATGACCTAGTCATAGCTAGCCAGTTAACTATAACTGGGGGGATTCTATTATTAGGTTGCCTATTGAAATAACTAGGAGCTTACAAAGCATAGGGTTCCTACATATCATTTAAAATTATGTTATCAGGGATATCCTAGCCTAAATATACCCAATGTATACATTATCACCCTGGAAAGTGTGTATACATTGCAATCCTGAGGAATATGTCCGCATTATTTAGGTGTAATCTAGCAATCTGTAAAGGTATTCCTTACCCAAAAGAAGTAGGGATGACATTTTAATGCAGCAGTGTATAACTTTAAATTTTCAGCATAATACAAAATTACACGCTATCAAAATAGGCAATGTATTTCTTTATCTTTTTGTTTGTTTTTCTTAAACACATATGCGTATGATTAAGCATTGCACTGTTTAAAGTACATAGGTTACTACACAAATTCAGTGTGCACAGTTTTTGAAAGTTTTTTCAGTATTGCGAGTGGGACACGATTAGTATATATAGGTTTCCATGGCAACGGGCAATCCGTTGTGCAATAACACTTATTTGTTGACATATTCTGTTTTTCAGATTAGAGTATCTGCACTTATACATGTTGTCATTATGAAACACCCAGTGGACACTCTTTGAAATTTTTGATTCACTATACACGATTTATTGTATTCAATATTGTTAGTAATATTTGTCTTCCGGAAGTGATGTTGCACACCACTTTCGGTTCTTATCGGCGTTCCAACATCGGCAGTTTGGCGCCAAGGGAAAGGGGCATGGTTTTGAATGTTAATTGTAAGTATGACACTATTTATTTTGTGTTTTATGTTTAATTTACTATGCTGATGAAGGAGGCAAGTCCTCCGAAAACGTTACATCAATAAAGTATCCATCAATAAAGTAACTTTTGCTGTGAAAGACCTGAGAGTGCACTTCCTTTTGGCTACTATTTGTTGTTTAAAGTTGCACCCAGGCAGTTTTCCACTTGTGGGTAAGATCTGGAATTTTGGATAGATAGATATAGATATAGATATAATGGCCTTACTATAACATTCTAAATTAATGTATCTGTGCTAACAAAGACAGGTGCAGTATTGATGTTTTCAGTTGCAATGGGTAAAATGTAATTTTTCCCAGGACTGTGCTGAGATTATAACAGTAAACTTGTGCACTAAAGAAAATCTGGATTTGCCCAGATCTTAGATACCTCACTTTCACAAGAAGAAATTTTGTTTCGAAAAGATCTGAACATCAAGCCTATTTCCACATTCGCCATTGAACAGAAATGCAGAATGCACAAGTCTACTTAACAGTTCTTACTATTAAAGGGCCATAATTCCCAAATGTTTAACCCCTTAATGACCACAATGTACCCTGTATGTCACTGGTCGTTAAGGGTTTTTTCCGGACATAATAGCACAAGTCTAGCAAGAACACACTATTAATGCCCTCCCTCCAGAAGGCTTTGTGGAATAGAGCAGTCTCAACGCTGGTGGCAAGACCACGGTATAAAACAATCAAGTCCCAAAAAAAGGCCAGCGACATACAGGGTACGTCGCTGGTCCTTAAGGGGTTAAACACTTTAAAGTGATGCAGCATAGCTGTAAAAAGCTGACTAGAAAATATCTCCTGAACATCTCTATGTAAAAAAAGAAACATATTTTACCTCAAAAGTTCCTCAGTAGCCACCTCCCATTGTAAAGGATTTCTAAGCAGCATTTTAGTGTGTCTGTCCTGGGACAGTGAAAGGATGAGCCTCGTGAACTCTCATATTATTTCACCAATCAGGTAACGGAAGCTTACTATTAAATCTCATGAGAGTTAAGTCAAATCTCATGAGATCACAGTAAGAGTTCATGACCTCAGCACTGCTGATGCTGATTGGCTGCTGTTCATTTCTTCATTTTTTTTTATTTTTACCTGCAGCTGGGAGCAGGTGAAGTATAACTTTTTACACAGAACTTACTCTGCTGAGCTGATTAGATTGTGAGGTAAAATATCTTCCTTTTTTACATAGAGATGCTCAGGTGATATTTTCTTGTCAGCTTTTTACAGTTATACTGCATCAGTTTCAAGTGATTTAGCATATGAGTATTATGTCCCTTTAAAACTTTAAGTGATTGGTTGATATTTTTGAATTGTGTTTTACAATCAATATCAGAAAATAAAAATAAATTGCAAAATGATATCCAAGTTTCACAAATGCTTGTAACTTTTAATGTTTATAACTCTGGAGTGCCACAAGTTTGACTGAAATATGACTGAAGTTCAGTATTTGTTTTTTTAAATAAAAGGGGGGCACATTTTTTAACTCCATAGACGTCTAAGACAAATCTTTATTGAAACGGTGTGGATTGTCTGTTGTGAAATTTTAAAAGGACATAGATTGGAAAAAGCTTTGTCTTTTTTTAAAACTGCAAAAAAACACGGAGCAGTATTGAAGATATTGTGCTCCAATGTGGGTGAATATTTATTATATAAATATCTACTAACTTTACAAATACAATGGTTCTGGTGCATAACATTAAAATTAAATCACATTTTATATAAGTAATATGGATTTATACATTGTGTTTCTTATTGTTTTACTATTGCTATAAAAAATGTAGTCATTTGTGTTATTTAGCCAAGAGAAATTAATTATACATTTTTTTTCCCCAAGTACTTACGCCTGCGTTAGCTGTCCAAACCAGCGTTAAGGGGTCCTAACGCTGCTTTTGGCCGCCCGCTGGTATTTAGAGTCAGTCAGGAAAGGGTCTAACGCTCACTTTCCAGCCGCGACCTTTCCATACCGCAGATCCCCCCACGCCAATTGCGTATCCTATCTTTTCAATGGGATCTTTCTAACGCTGGTATTTAGAGTCTTGGCTGAAGTGAGCAGTCGACCCTCTACCGACAAGACTCCAGCCGGAAAAAAAAAAATCAGGAGTTAAGAGCTTTATGGGCTAACGCCGGTTCATAAAGCTCTTAACTACTGTGCTCTAAAGTACACTAACGCCCATAAACTACCTATGTACCCCTAAACCGAGGTCCCCCCACATCGCTGCCACTATAATTAAATTTTTTAACCCCTAATCTGCCGACCGCACACCGCCGCAATCTACATTATCCCTATGTACCCCTAATCTGCTGCCCCTAACATCGTCGACACCTACATAATATTTATTAACCCCTTATCTGCCCCCCCAACGTCGCCGCTACCTACCTACACTTATTAACCCCAAATCTGCCGACCGGACCTCGCCGCCACTATAATAAATGTATTAACCCCTAAACCAACTCACTCCCGCCTCAAAAACCCTATAATAAATAGTATTAACCCCTAATCTGCCCTCCTTAACATCGCTGACACCTAACTTCAAGTATTAACCCCTAATCTGCCGACCGGACCTCACCGGTACTATAATAAATGTATTAACCCCTAAAGCTAAGTCTAACCCTAACCCTAACACCCCCCTAAGTTAAATATAATTTAAATCTAACAAAATAAAATAAATCTTATTAAATAAATTAATCCTATTTAAAGCTAAATACTTACCTGTAAAATAAACCCTAATATAGCTACAATATAACGAATAATTATATTGTATCTATTTTAGGATTTATATTTATTTTACAGGTAACTTTGTATTTATTTTAACCAGGTACAATAGCTATTAAATAGTTAATAACTATTTAATAGCTACCTAGTTAAAATAATTACATGTAAAATAAATACTAACACTACACTATCAATAAATTAATTAAATAAACTACCTACAATTATCTACAATTAAAATCAACTAAACTAAATTACAAAAAATAAAAAGAAGATTACAAGAATTTTAAACTAATTACACCTACTCTAAGCCCCCTAAAAAAATAAAGCGCCCCAAAATAAAAAAATGCCCTACCCTATTCTAAAATAAAAAGTTTACAGCTCTTTTACCTTACCAGCCCTTAAAAGGGCCTTTTGCGGGGCATGCCCCAAAGAAATCAGCTCTTTTGCATTTAAAAAAAACACACAATACCCCCCCCAACATTACAACCAACCACCCACATACCCCTAATCTAACCCAAACCCCCCTTAAAAAAACCTAACACTAAGCCCCTGAAGATCTCCCTACCTTGTCTTCACCACACCGGGTATCACCGATCTGTCCAGAAGAGGGTCTGAAGTCTTCATCCTATCCGGCAAGAAGAGGTCCAGAAGAGGCTCCGAAGTCTTCATCCTATCCGGCAAGAAGAGAACATCCGGACCGGTAGACATCTTCATCCATCCGGCGCGGAGCAGGACCATCTTGAAGCAGCCGACGCGGATCCATCCTCTTCTTCTGGCGACTCCCGACAAATGAAGGTTCCTTTAAGGGACGTCATCCAAGATGGCGTCCCTCGAATTCCGATTGGCTGATAGAATCCTATCAGCCAATCGGAATTAAGGTAGGAAAAATCTGATTGGCTGATTCAAGCAGATTGATCTTGCATTCTATTGGCTGATTGAACTTGAATCTGATTGGCTGATTCAATCAGATTTTTCCTACCTTAATTCAGATTGGCTGATAGGATTCTATCAGCCAATCGGAATTCGAGGGACGCCATCTTGGATGACGTCCCTTAAAGGAACCTTCATTCGTCGGGAGTCGCCGGAAGAAGAGGATGGATCCACGTCGGCTGCTTCAAGATGGTCCCGCTCCGCGCCGGATGGATGAAGATAGAAGACGCCGCCTGGATGAAGATGTCTACCGGTCCGGATGTCCTCTTCTTGCCGGATAGGATGAAGACTTTGGACCCTCTTCTGGATGGATCAGTGATACCCGGCGTGGTGAAGACAAGGTAGGAAGATCTTCAGAGGCTTAGTGATAGGTTTTTTTAAGGGGGGTTTGGGTTAGATTAGGGGTATGTGGGTGGTGGGTTGTAATGTTGGAGGGAGGTATTGTATGTTTTTTTAAATGCAAAAGAGCTGTTTTCTTTGGGGCATGCCCCGCAAAAAACATAATTTATGCTTACCTGATAAATTCCTTTCTTCTGTAGTGTGATCAGTCCACGGGTCATCATTACTTCTGGGATATTACTCCTCCCCAACAGGAAGTGCAAGAGGATTCACCCAGCAGAGCTGCATATAGCTCCTCCCCTCTACGTCACTCCCAGTCATTCGACCAAGGACCAACGAGAAAGGAAAAGCCAAGGGTGAAGTGGTGACTGGAGTATAAATTAAAAAATATTTACCTGCCTTAAAAACAGGGCGGGCCGTGGACTGATCACACTACAGAAGAAAGGAATTTATCAGGTAAGCATAAATTATGTTTTCTTCTGTTAAGTGTGATCAGTCCACGGGTCATCATTACTTCTGGGATACCAATACCAAAGCAAAAGTACACGGATGACGGGAGGGATAGGCAGGCTCTTTATACAGAAGGAACCACTGCCTGAAGAACCTTTCTCCCAAAAATAGCCTCCGATGAAGCAAAAGTGTCAAATTTGTAAAATTTGGAAAAAGTATGAAGCGAAGACCAAGTTGCAGCCTTGCAAATCTGTTCAACAGAGGCCTCATTCTTGAAGGCCCAAGTGGAAGCCACAGCTCTAGTAGAATGAGCTGTAATTCTTTCAGGAGGCTGCTGTCCAGCAGTCTCATAAGCTAAACGAATTATGCTACGAAGCCAAAAAGAAAGAGAGGTAGCGGAAGCTTTTTGACCTCTCCTCTGCCCAGAGTAAATGACAAACAGAGAAGACGTTTGTCGAAATTCCTTAGTTGCCTGTAAGTAAAATTTTAGAGCACGGACTACATCCAGGTTGTGCAGTAGACGTTCCTTCTTTGAAGAAGGATTTGGGCATAAAGAAGGAACAACAATCTCTTGATTGATATTCCTGTTAGTAACTACCTTAGGTAAGAACCCAGGTTTAGTACGCAGGACTACCTTATCCGAATGAAAAATCAAATAAGGAGAATCACAATGTAAAGCTGATAATTCAGAGACTCTTCGAGCCGAGGAAATAGCCATTAAAAATAGAACTTTCCAAGATAACAACTTTATATCAATGGAATGAAGGGGTTCAAACGGAACGCCCTGTAAAACATTAAGAACAAGGTTTAAACTCCATGGTGGAGCAACAGTTTTAAACACAGGCTTAATCCTGGTCAAAGCCTGACAAAAAGCCTGGACGTCAGGAACTTCTGACAGACGTTTGTGTAACAGAATGGACAGAGCTGAGATCTGTCCCTTTAATGAACTAGCAGATAAACCCTTTTCTAAACCTTCTTGTAGAAAAGACAATATCCTAGGAATCCTAACCTTACTCCAAGAGTAACCTTTGGATTCACACCAATATAGGTATTTACGCCATATCTTATGGTAAATCTTTCTGGTAACAGGTTTCCTAGCCTGTATTAAGGTATCAATAACTGACTCAGAAAACCCACGTCTTGATAAAATCAAGCGTTCAATTTCCAAGCAGTCAGCTTCAGAGAAGTTAGATTTTGATGTTTGAAGGGACCCTGTATCAGAAGGTCCTGCTTCAGAGGTAGAGACCAAGGTGGACAGGATGACATGTCCACCAGGTCTGCATACCAAGTCCTGCGTGGTCACGCAGGTGCTATTAGAATCACTGATGCTCTCTCTTGTTTGATTCTGGCAATCAATCGAGGAAGCAACGGGAAGGGTGGAAACACGTAAGCCATCCTGAAGTCCCAAGGTGCTGTCAGAGCATCTATCAGGACTGCTCCTGGATCCCTGGATCTGGACCCGTAACGAGGAAGCTTGGCGTTCTGTCGAGACGCCATGAGATCTATCTCTGGTTTGCCCCAACGTCGCAGTATTTGGGCAAAGACCTCCGGATGAAGTTCCCACTCCCCCGGATGAAAAGTCTGACGACTTAAGAAATCCGCCTCCCAGTTCTCCACTCCCGGGATGTGGATTGCTGACAGGTGGCAAGAGTGAGACTCTGCCCAGAGAATTATCTTTGATACTTCCATCATAGCTAGGGAGCTTCTTGTCCCTCCCTGATGGTTGATGTAAGCAACAGTCGTGATGTTGTCCGACTGAAACCTGATGAACCCCCGAGTTGTCAACTGGGGCCAAGCCAGGAGGGCATTGAGAACTGCTCTCAATTCCAGAATGTTTATTGGCAGGAGACTCTCCTCCTGACTCCATTGTCCCTGAGCCTTCAGAGAATTCCAGACGGCACCCCAACCTAGAAGGCTGGCGTCTGTTGTTACAATTGTCCAGTCTGGTCTGCTGAATGGCATCCCCCTGGACAGATGTGGCCGAGAAAGCCACCATAGAAGAGAATTTCTGGTCTCTTGATCCAGATTCAGAGAAGGGGATAAGTCTGAGTAATCCCCATTCCACTGACTTAGCATGCACAGTTGCAGTGGTCTGAGGTGTAAGCGTGCAAAGGGTACTATGTCCATTGCCGCTACCATTAAGCCGATTACCTCCATGCATTGAGCCACTGACGGGTGTTGAATGGAATGTAGGGTGCGGCAAGCACTTTGAAGTCTTGTTAGCCTGTCCTCTGTCAGGTAAATCTTCATTTCTACAGAATCTATAAGAGTCCCCAGGAAGGGAACTCTTGTGAGTGGAACGAGTGAACTTTTCTTTTCGTTCACCTTCCATCCATGTGACCTTAGAAATGCCAGCACTAACTCTGTATGAGACTTGGCAGTTTGAAAGCTTGAAGCTTGTATCAGAATGTCGTCTAGGTATGGAGCTACCGAGATTCCCCGCGGTCTTAGTACCGCCAGAAGAGCACCCAGAACCTTTGTGAAGATTCTTGGAGCTGTAGCCAATCCGAATGGAAGAGCCACAAACTGGTAATGCCTGTCTAGGAAGGCAAACCTTAGGTACCGATAATGATCTTTGTGAATCGGTATGTGAAGGTAAGCATCTTTTAAATCTACAGTGGTCATGTACTGACCCTCTTGGATCATAGGTAAAATTGTCCGAATAGTCTCCATCTTGAACGATGGAACTCTTAGGAATTTGTTTAGGATCTTTAAGTCCAGGATTGGTCTGAAAGTTCCCTCTTTTTTGGGAACCACAAACAGATTTGAGTAAAACCCCTGTCCCTGTTCCGATCGTGGAACTGGATGGATTACTCCCATTAACAAGAGCTCTTGTACGCAGCGTAGAAACGCCTCTTTCTTTGTCTGGATTGTTGACAATCTTGACAGATGAAATCTCTCTCTTGGAGGAGAGTATTTGAAGTCCAGAAGGTATCCCTGAGATATTATCTCTAGCGCCCAGGGATCCTGGACATCTCTTGCCCAAGCCTGGGCGAAGAGAGAAAGTCTGCCCCCCACTAGATCCGATCCCGGATCGGGGGCCCTCAATTCATGCTGTTTTAGGGGCAGCAGCAGGTTTCCTGGCCTGCTTGCCCTTGTTCCAGGACTGGTTAGGTTTCCAGCCTTGTCTGTAGCGAGCAACAGCTCCTTCCTGTTTTGGTGCAGAGGAAGTTGATGCTGCTCCTGCTTTGAAATTACGAAAGGAACGAAAATTAGACTGTCTAGCCTTAACTTTGGCTTTGTCCTGAGGCAGGGCATGGCCTTTACCTCCTGTAATGTCAGCGATAATCTCTTTCAACCCGGGCCCGAATAAGGTCTGCCCTTTGAAAGGTATATTAAGCAATTTAGACTTAGAAGTAACATCAGCTGACCAGGATTTTAGCCACAGCGCCCTGCGTGCCTGAATGGTGAATCCTGAATTCTTCGCCGTAAGTTTAGTAAGATGTACTACGGCCTCCGAAATGAATGAATTAGCTAGTTCAAGGACTCTAAGCCTGTCCGTAATGTCGTCCAGAGTAGCTGAACCAATGTTCTCTTCCAGAGACTCAATCCAGAATGCCGCTGCAGCCGTGATCGGCGCAATGCATGCAAGGGGTTGCAATATAAAACCTTGTTGAACAAACATTTTCTTAAGGTAACCCTCTAACTTTTTATCCATTGGATCTGAAAAAGCACAGCTATCCTCCACCGGGATAGTGGTACGCTTAGCTAAGGTAGAAACTGCTCCCTCCACCTTAGGGACCATTTGCCATAAGTCCCTTGTGGTGGCGTCTATTGGAAACATTTTTCTAAATATCGGAGGGGGTGAGAACGGCACACCGGGTCTATCCCACTCCTTAGTAACAATTTCAGTAAGTCTCTTAGGTATAGGAAAAACCTCAGTACTCGTCGGTACCGCAAAATATTTATCCAACCTACACATTTTCTCTGGTATTGCAACTGTGTTACAATCATTCAGAGCCGCTAACACCTCCCCTAGTAATACACGGAGGTTTTCCAGTTTAAATTTAAAATTTGAAATATCTGAATCCAGTCTGTTTGGATCAGAACCGTCACCCACAGAATGAAGTTCTCCGTCCTCATGTTCTGCCACCTGTGACGCAGTGTCTGACATGGCCCTAATATTATCAGCGCACTCTGTTCTCACCCCAGAGTGATCACGCTTACCTCTTAGTTCTGGTAATTTAGCCAAAACCTCAGTCATAACAGTAGCCATATCCTGTAATGTGATTTGTAATGGCCGCCCAGATGTACTCGGCGCTACAATATCACGCACCTCCCTCTGAGCGGGAGATGTAGGTACTGACACGTGAGGCGAGTTAGTCGGCATAACTCTCCCCTCGTTGTTTGGTGAAATTTGTTCAATTTGTACAGATTGACTTTTATTTAAAGTAGCATCAATACAGTTAGTACATAAATTTCTATTGGGCTCCACTTTGGCATTGCAACAAATGACACAGGTATCATCCTCTGAATCAGACATGTTTAACACACTAGCAAATAAACTTGCAACTTGGAAATACAATTCAATTAGAATAATATTAAAACGTACTGTGCCTTTAAGAAGCACAGAAGATCTATGACAGTTGAAAATTAATAAATTGAAATAGTTATAGCCTCAATCCTTGTAAACAACACAACTTTAGCAAAGGTTTAATCCCATTAGCAAAGATAACAAATTCTGAAAGCAGGAAACAAATTACAGAATAAACGTTTTTTATCTCAGTCAAACTACAATTCTCACAGCTCTGCTGAGAGAAATTACCTCCCTCAAAATAAGTTTTGAAGACCCCTGAGCTCTGTAGAGATGAACCGGATCATGCAGGGAATACAATGAGTTGCTGACTGAAATATTTGATGCGTAGTAAAAGCGCCAAAAAAACGGCCCCTCCCCCTCACACACAGCAGTGAGGGAGAACAGAAACTGTCAGAAAACAGATTAAGCAACTGCCAAGTGGAAAAATAGTGCCCAAACATTTATTCACTCAGTACCTCAGTAAATGAAAACGATTTTACATTCCAGCAAAAACGTTAAACATAATCTCTAGTTATTAAACAGCTTTATGTATTTCTTACAGTGCAATTCTAGTGAAGTACCATTCCCCAGAATACTGAAGTGTAAAGTATACATACATGACATTATATCGGTATGGCAGGATTTTCTCATCAATTCCATTGTCAGAAAATAAAAGCTGCTACATACCTCTATGCAGATTCATCTGCCCGCTGTCCCCTGATCTGAAGTTTACCTCTCCTCAGATGGCCGAGAAACAGCAATATGATCTTAACTACTCCGGCTAAAATCATAGCAAAAACTCTGGTAGATTCTTCTTCAAACTCTGCCAGAGAGGTAATAACACACTCCGGTGCTATTTTAAAATAACAAACTTTTGATTGAAGATATAAAACTAAGTATAATCACCATAGTCCTCTCACACATCCTATCTAGTCGTTGGGTGCAAGAGAATGACTGGGAGTGACGTAGAGGGGAGGAGCTATATGCAGCTCTGCTGGGTGAATCCTCTTGCACTTCCTGTTGGGGAGGAGTAATATCCCAGAAGTAATGATGACCCGTGGACTGATCACACTTAACAGAAGAAAGGCCCTTTTAAGGGCTGGTAAGGTAAAAGAGCTGTAAACTTTTTATTTTAGAATAGGGTAGGGCTTTTTTTATTTTGGGGGGCTTTGTTATTTTTTTAGGGGGCTTAGAGTAGGTGTAATTAGTTTAAAATTCTTGTAATCTTTTTTTATTTTTTGTAATTTAGTGTTTGTTTTTTTTTGTAATTTAGTTTAGTTGATTTAATTGTAGATAATTGTAGGTAGTTTATTTAATTAATTTATTGATAGTGCAGTGTTAGGTTTAATTGTAACTTAGGTTAGGATTTATTTTACAGGTAATTTTGTAATTATTTTAACTAGGTAGCTATTAAATAGTTCTTAACTATTTAATAGCTATTGTACCTGGTTAAAATAAATACAAAGTTGCCTGTAAAATAAATATAAATCCTAAAATAGCTACAATATAATTATTCGTTATATTGTAGCTATATTAGGGTTTATTTTACAGGTAAGTATTTAGCTTTAAATAGGATTAATTTATTAAGTAAGATTTTTTATTTCGTTAGATTTAAATCATATTTAACTTAGGGGGCTGTTGGGGTTAGACTTAGCTTTAGGGGTTAATACATTTATTATAGTAGCGGTGAGGTCCGGTCGGCAGATTAGGGGTTAATAAGTGTAGGTAAGGTAGCGGCGACGTTGGGGGGGGGCAGATTAGGGGTTAATAAATATAATATAGGGGTCGGCGATGTTAGGGGCAGCAGATTAGGGGTACATAGCTATAATGTAGGTTGCGGCGGTGTACGGAGCGGCAGATTACTGGTTAATAATATAATGCAGGGGTCAGCGATAGCGGGGGCGGCAGATTAGGGGTTAATAAGTGTAAGGTTAGGGGTGTTTAGACTCGGGGTACATGTTAGGGTGTTAGGTGCAGACTTAGGAAGTGTTTCCCCATGGGAAACAATGGGGCTGCGTTAGGAGCGGAACGCTGCTTTTTTGAGAGAACTCTCAATACCAGCGTTGTTTAAAAAGTGCGGGGGGGGGGAAAACACGCGTAGCTAATGCACCCCTTTGGCCGCAAAACTCTAAATCTAGCTGTTAGAGTTTTGCGGCCAAAGGGGTGCGTTAGCTACGCGTGTTTCCCCCCCCGCACCTTTTAAACAAAGCTGGTATTGAGAGTTCTCTGAAGGGCTGCGTTAGGCTCCAAAAAGGGAGCGTACAGGCATATTTACCGCCACTTCAACTCTCAATACCAGCGTTGCTTATGGACGCGGCCAAATTCAAAAACGTGCTCGTGCACGATTCCCCCATAGGAAACAATGGGGCAGTTTGAGCTGGAAAAAAACACCTGCAAAAAAGCAGCGTTGAGCTCCTAACGCAGCCCCATTGTTTCCCATGGGGAAACACTTCCTAAGTCTGCACATAACACCGTAACATGTACCCCGAGTCTAAACACCCCTAACCTTACACTTATTAACCCCTAATCTGCCGCTCCGTATACCGCCGCAACCTACATTATAGCTATGTACCCCTAATCTGCTGCCCCTAACATCGCCGACCCCTATATTATATTTATTAACCCCTAATCTGCCCCCCCAACGTCGCCGCTACCTTACCTACACTTATTAACCCCTAATCTGCCGACCGGACCTCACCGCTACTATAATAAATGTATTAACCCCTAAAGCCAAGTCTAACCCTAACACCCCCCTATGTTAAATATAATTTAAATCTAACGAAATAAAATAAAACTTATTAAATAAATTAATCATATTTAAAGCTAAATACTTACCTGTAAAATAAACCCTAATATAGCTACAATATAACGAATAATTATATTGTAGCTATTTTAGGATTTATATTTATTTTACAGGCAACTTTGTATTTATTTTAACCAGGTACAATAGCTATTAAATAGTTAAGAACTATTTAATAGCTACCTAGTTAAAATAATTACAAAATTACATGTAAAATAAATCCCAACCTAAGTTACAATTCAACCTAACACTAAACTATCAATAAATTAATTAAATAAACTACCTACAATTATCTACAATTAAATCAACTAAACTAAATTACAAAAAATAAAAAAAATTACAAGAATTTTAAACTAATTACACCTACTCTAAGCCCCCTAAAAAAATAACAAAGCCCCCCAAAATAAAAAAATGCCCTACCCTATTCTAAAATAAAAAGTTTACAGCTCTTTTACCTTACCAGTCCTTAAAAGGGCCTATTGCGGGGCATGCCCCAAATAAATCAGCTCTTTTGCATTTAAAAAAAAACACACAATACCCCCCCCCAACATTACAACCCACCACCCACATACCCCTAATCTAACCCAAACCCCCCTTAAATAAACCTAACACTAAGCCCCTGAAGATCTCCCTACCTGGTCTTCACCACGCCGGGTATCACCGATCCGTCCAGAAGAGGGTCCGAAGTCTTCATCCTATCCGGCAAGAAGAGGTCCAGAAGAGGCTCCGAAGTCTTCATCTTATCCGGCAAGAAGAGGACATCCGGACTGGTAGACATCTTCATCCAGGCGGCGTCTTCTATCTTCATCCATCCGGCGCGGAGCGGGACCATCTTGAAGCAGCCGCCGCTGATCCATCCTCTTCTTCCGGCGACTCCCAACAAATGAAGGTTCCTTTAAGGGACGTCATCCAAGATGGCGTCCCTCGAATTCCGATTGGCTGATAGAATCCTAATTAAGGTAGGAAAAATCTGATTGGCTGATTGAACTTGAATCTGATTGGATCAGCCAATCCGATTGAATCAGCCAATCAGATTGAGCTTGCATTCTATTGGCTGATCGGAACAGCCAATAGAATGCAAGCTCAATCTGATTCAGTCAGATTTTTCCTACCTTAATTCCGATTGGCTGATAGGATTCTATCAGCCAATCGGAATTCGAGGGACGCCATCTTGGATTATGTCCATTAAAGGAACCTTCATTCGTCGGGAGTCGCCGGAAGAAGAGGATGGATCCGCGTCGGCTGCTTCAAGATGGTCCCGCTCCTCGCCGGATGGATGAAGATAGAAGACGCCGCCTGGATGAAGATGTCTACCGGTCCGGATGTCCTCTTCTTGCCGGATAGGATGAAGACTTTGGACCCTCTTCTGGACAGATCGGTGATACCCGATGTGGTGAAGACAAGGTAGGGAGATCTTCAGGGGCTTAGTGTTAGGTTTCTTAAGGGGTTTTGGGTTAGATTAGGGGTATGTGGGTGGTGGGTTGTAATGTTGGGGGGGGTATTGTATGTTTTTTTAAATGCAAAAGAGCTGATTTCTTTGGGGCATGCCCCGCAAAAGGCCCTTTTAAGGGCTGGTAAGGTAAAAGAGCTGTAAACTTTTTATTTTAGAATAGGGTAGGGCATTTTTTTATTTTGGGGGGCTTTGTTATTTTTTTAGGGGGCTTAGAGTAGGTGTAATTAGTTTAAAATTCTTGTAATTTTTTTTATTTTTTGTAATTTAGTGTTTGTTTGTTTTTTAAATTTAGTGTTTGGTTTTTTTTGTAATTTAGTTTAGTTGATTTAATTGTAGATAATTGTAGGTAGTTTATTTAATTAATTTATTGATAGTGTAGTGTTAGGTTTAATTGTAACTTAGGTTAGGATTTATTTTACATGTAATTTTGTAATTATTTTAACTAGGTAGCTATTAAATAGTTCTTAACTATTTAATAGCTATTGTACCTGGTTAAAATAAATACAAAGTTGCCTGTAAAATAAATATAAATCCTAAAATAGCTACAATATAATTATTCGTTATATTGTAGCTATATTAGGGTTTATTTTACAGGTAAGTATTTAGCTTTAAATAGGATTAATTTATTTAATAAGATTTTTTTTTTTTTCGTTAGAATTAACTTGGGGGGGGGGTGTTATTGTTAGGGTTAGACTTAGCTTTAGGGGTTAATACATTTATTATAGTAGCGGTGAGGTCCGGTCGGCAGATTAGGGGTAAATACTTGAAGTTAGGTGTCAGCGATGTTAGGGAGGGCAGATTAGGGGTTAATACTATTTATTATAAGGTTTTTTAGGCGGGAGTGAGGCAGTTTAGGGGTTAATACATTATAGTGGTGGCGATGTCCGGTCGGCAGATTAGGGGTTAATAAGTGTAGGTAGGTAGCGGCGACGTTGGGGGGGGCAGATTAGGGGTTAATAAATATTATGTAGGTGTCGGCGATGTTAGGGGCAGCAGATTAGGGGTACATAGGGATAATGTAGGTTGCGGCGGTGTGCGGTTGGCAGATTAGGGGTTAAAAAATTTAATTATAGTGGCGGTGATGTGGGGGGGACCTCGGTTTAGGGGTACATAGGTAGTTTATGGGTCTTAGTGTACTTTAGAGCACAGTAGTTAAGAGCTTTATGGGCTAATGCCGGTTCATAAAGCTCTTAACTCCTGACTTTTTTCTGCGGCTGGAGTCTTGTCGGTAGAGGGTCTACTGTTCACTTCAGCCAAGACTAAATACCAGCGTTAGAAAGATCCCATTGAAAAGATAGGATACGCAATTGGCGTAGGGGGATCTGCGGTATGGAAAGGTCGCGGCTGGAAAGTGAGCGTTAGACCCTTTCCTGACTGACTCTAAATACCAGCGGGAGCCAAAAGCAGCGTTAGGACCTCTTAACGCTGGTTTGGATGGCTAACGCAGAACTCTAAATCTAGGCGTAAATCTAGCCGACAGTGATTTGTGTGGTGCATAGTGTTTGGGTTCCAACACAACTGACCCACTGTATATTTGATATTAAAGGGACATGAAACCCAACATTTTTATTTCATGATTTAGAAAGAGTATGCAAAACAACTTATCAATTTACTTCTATTATCTAATTTGCTTCATTCTCTTCATATAATTTTTAAAGCATATCTAAATAGGCTCAGTAGATGCTGATTGGTGGCAGCACATAGATGACTTGTATGATTGGCTATTTCTTTAACAAGGGATATCTAAAGACAGAAGCAACCTGACACCTCCCACCCCCCTGATTCCTACCTGACCCCACCCAGACAGCTCTCTTCCCACTTCTGGTCACCACAATCATACAAACTGGTAGACAGTCTGCCAGTATGCACTTTAAGTCCCATAGTTATCAAGGTCTGGCGGACCTGATCCGACACTGCGGATCAGGTCCGCCAGACCTCGCTGAATACGGCGAGCAATACGCTCGCCGTATTCAGCATTGCACCAGCTTCTGGTGCAACGCCGCCCCCTGCAGACTCGCGGCCAATTGGCCGCCAGCAGGGGGGTACTCGATCGGGTTGATTTCCGGCGATGTCTGTCCGCCTGCTCAGAGCAGGCGGACAGGTTATGGAGCAGCGGTCTTTGTGACCGCTGCTTCATAACTGCTGTTTCTGTCGAGTCTGATGACTCGCCAGAAACACGGGGCATCAAGCTCCATTCGGAGCTTGATACATATGCCCCTAAGGCTCTTTTTTTTTTTTTTTTTTTTTTTTAAATATATTTATTTATGGTTTTGTTTTTCATTTATGTAATTTAGCAGCCCCCCTCAACCCTCCAAGATCCTTTTTTTTCCTCACATTTTTTTTTGCAGTGTTCAGAACCACGCCCTTCCATCCCCTCCTCCGCTGGGCTGATCTACCCGCCTCCCACCTTCCCTCCACCTGCTCTGACACAGCACCAACAATGATCGTTACAGAGAATGACCCAGAGAGGTCCACTCTCATAACGATTGCTGATCAGTGCTCCCTTACCATATGAAGGCAGATTCCTTCTGCCCCCAGCTGCAGTCTCTGTTGTCTAAGCCAAGGGATTGCAGCATGCGCCTCTGTGTTGGATGTAGGTACTACTTAAAAACAGTATAACAAATAAGTTAGATTCAGAGACAGATGAGAAGCATGAAATAAAACATTCCCAAAGTCAGGATTCAAGTGCACCCCAAAAGTTCCCTGATAAACAGAGGACCAAGATTTTTTAACTATGATGAAAATGTATATTTAATAGAGGATATAATAAAACATTTTAAATTACTTTTTGCAAAACCCGAGTTGTAAGTTAGCACTGCTAAAACATTCCTCTAAACCAACATACCCACCACCATAAATTCTCTACACTACTTAACTCCCTAACTGCCAATACCGCACCGCAAACTATTCTTGCACTACTTAACCACCTAACAGCCAATACCCCACCGTAAACCACCCTTAACATATCAACCCCTGAAACCGCCAACACTGCCACCGCAACTACCCCTAAACCTATTAACCCCCAAACCACCAATACCCCCACCACAAACTACCCCTAAGCATATTAACCCCCTAACTGCCAATACTGCCATTGCAAACTACCCCTACACTACTTAACTCCAGCTAACACCCAAGACTCCTAACCTAACATCCTATAAGTTACAAAAAATAAAAAAACATTAACAAAAAAAACAAAAAAAAACAAACCCATTAAGGCATATCCGTATACTAACACTAAAACCTAATCTAAAAATTGCCCTGAAAAGTTGAAGTGATTGTCTCTTTTCCATACAAAATATCCTTTACTAAAACCAGGGCTGGTGCAAGGATTTTTGTCTACACAGGCGAACCCTTGCGCCAAAACCCCCGACAATATGACTAATATGATTGCTCTTTTGTATGCTTTTTTACATTCCTTAAATATTTGGATTGATGAGTCCATCCTATTTTCTTTGAATAATTTAAATGCCCTAGATTTTTTTCCATAATTTCTATTAACACATTTTATTTGGTCACATTTGCTTGGATTTATTTATTTTACTTTTATAACCATGTGGTATGTGTTGCTGTGTCCCATGGTAGAACATGCTGTGATCGGAGATGTCATCACAGAAAATGGAGCATGTCTGCAGAAAGAATAGGACACATACAGGAACTGTTAGCACTGCTCAACATCTGGGGGTCTATTTATGTAGGTGCGGACAGACATCTGCTATAGCGAATCATGTCCGCCGCACATCGATAAATGCTGACAGCATACGCTGGGCTAACGGTGGGGTTGGAAGCAGCATCCACTGCTTCATAAATAGACCTCTTCAAACAGCCCTGTGCAGGTTTTCCTTAACACAGTGCATCCAAAACAAAGTTCTGTTTGAAGAGAACAGCCAAATATGGAGCAATGCTGCAAAGCAGCAGAGCATTTATTGTTGACTGGCTCTCAGGGATGTTTTCAACTTCTCCCCCAGCTTTTCCCAGTCTAAAGCTGTGACTTCTGAATGTAAGATGTTCTTGTGAGCAATGCACTTTTTTATTACAAAATCTCTACCTTGTGATGTTTTCAGGTTACTTTTTTTTCAAGTCTATGAATAAGCATCACTAGAGGGCGTGAAATGAGTCAAAATGCTTCCCTCCATGTTTATCTCCTTGTCAATTGTCTGGATTTCCGTTCTTTTAACTGCAGCACTAAAAAAAAATTGCATTACTCTCTTTAATGTTCGTGGGATATTCCACTATCAGACCGAACTAGGCCAGTAGTCTTATTCCGACGTCAAACCGGAATGATAGGGAATATCCCAGAGCAGAGAAAGTTCACAAGATGAGGTAAGCGGCATTCACCACAGGCAGGATAGTCCTCAGCGGCAACAGGCAGGAACTCGGAGAATGGCAGTTCAGGGGTAACCCACCAGAAAGGTCAGGCAGGCAGGATTCAGCAACAGCAAGGCAGTCCAGAGGTAAACCACTAGGATGGTCAGGCAGTCAGGGTTTGGCAACAGTAAGGCAATCCAGGGCAATAGTGTAATACCTCTTTAAATACAGCACCTCCTACTCCTTGACTTGACTATTTAAGGTCACTTCCTGCCATCTCTGCTTGAATATTTTGTTCCTAAGGCAATTTTGTTTGGATCATAGTCTGCTATTAGACTCTTATCAAGCTCTCTGTGAAATCTACCAGCAGCTGAATTTCAATCCTCTACGCTGCTAAACTTCGTAGCTCCGTATCTGCATTCCTGTATCCCAGACTCACTAAGGATCACTTCCTGCTGTGACCTCACACTGATCTTCCTCCTCTCTGGTATCTATTACTGGATCAAGTTCCCTGCTTACCTACAATCTCCAGCGCTGTTGGCTTCTGTCAGCTATCCTCATCTGATTGAATCCTGCTCCACTTCATCCAGGCTGCATTATCACGTTTGAATGAATACGTTCCAGAACTGGAGAATTCAATCCATATGATACCTCCAAATAAAATCATAGGAACCATAACTTCCTTTGAAAAGGAGATCCTCAAAGCCTTAGAAACAGAGACCCCATCAACTATGACCTTCTTAAAAAAGGCTCATTCAGAGATTTAATTATGTCTCATTTCCAGGATTCTCCTCTATTAGGACATCCAGGTGAATGTAAAACTACCAACTTAGTTAGAAGATATTTTTGGTGGCCTCATATGGATCAAAATATCCACAAATTTGTGACCTCCTGTGAGGTTTGTGCCAGAAATAAAATTGATTGTAAGAAACCTTTTGGTTATCTAACTTCTATACCTATTCCAGACACACCATGGTCAACTGTTTCGATGGACTTTATAGTTGAGCTCCCACCTTCAGAACAGTACACCACCATTCTGGTAGTCGATCATCTAACAAAGTTAGCACACTTTATCCCACTGAAACACTTGCCCAATGCTAAATATACTGCCAATACTTTTCTTACACAAGTTGTAAGACTTCACGAATTACCTACAACTATAATAACAGATCGAAGAACTCAGTTCACCTCATTCTTCTGGAAAGCACTATGTAACATACTCAAAATTGACTCCTGTGTTTCCACTGCCTTTCATCCACAGACGAATGGACTAACGGAAAGGGTTAATCAGATTCTTGAACAGTATCTTAGATGCTATGTATCCCACTTAGAAGATGATTGGTTCTCCTACTTAGCCATGGCAGAGTTTTCCTATAATAACTCCAGCTCCAGTAAAATGACTAAATTTTTTGCCACATACGAGTATCATCCCAAAACCTTGATTTTATCTAATACTGATAATAAATCTCCTGCTACAACTGACTACGCTACCACTTTGAATGAAGGGATAGATCTCCTAAAGATTAATTTGCCTGAAGCTAAATTGAAACAAAAACATTACTATGATCTAACACATAGACCTAGTCCAGACTATAAGATAGGTGACCTAGTTTGGCTCAGCACAAAACATCTGAGACTTAATTTTCCAGGAAACATGGAAATCAATTCATAGGTCCATTCTAGGGCTGGGTGATATGGGCAAAAAAAAAAAAAAAAAGTGATTTTTTTTGGAGAAAAAAAAACCATGATAGTGATTTAATCGCAGTTTCATTTTGCATTCTAAAGTTTATTTAACACTACAGAATCTTAATGTACATTTTTCGCAATGTCCAAAACACTCTTGGAGCATAAACATACAAAACAAAAAATAGTTAAAATAAAATTTGCTGCCTGTAATTAAATAGTAGCCACTTATTAGGTCTTATGACACACAACATTGTCATGTTTTCTTGGACAGTAATTCTAACTGTGGACAGTGGTATGATTAACAAATGATACATACTTATTCTTTTTTTAAACATTTTGACTGAAAATGAGCCCTGCTCCTGTCCAGGGTGGTGGGCTGCTCCTTTCAGAAATGCTGTGCCTTGCTGATATCAAATACATTGTAGATGCAGTTAAGTTATCCCAGCAGCAGAGGGGACTGCAGTTTTAGCCTTTTTGGCAGCCGTGGGGTTAACTGCATCTGCTATGTATTTGAGCTATTTCTCAGAGAGCAGGAGATTGTGTGGGAGGTTCCATAATCTTTACATACCCTAAGTTTCAGAGTGCAGACGTCCCTAGGGGAAAATATAAGTAATTGGCTTTCCCTCCTCTTCATTCTTGCATGGGTTCTGCTTTTAGACTTCTAGATTGATCGGCTGCTACTGAGATCAGAAAGTGAAAGTAAAACAGCCATTTTACAAATGTGTGCTAAAAGTAACCACTAGATGGAGCTGGTTTGCAAGAAATCACATACAAATCAATGCATTACAGCCACTTCTGAGGATATTTTTTTTTTTAGCAAAAAATCACGACTCCTGCGGTTTTTAAATCACATATGCGATTAATCGTGCAGCCCTAGTCCATTCCCAATAAAAATGAATTATCAACGCTTGTACAGTTGTCTTAGACCTTCCGGATTCTTATAATGTACACCCTTCATGTTTCTCTCTTGAAGCCATATACCCCAAATCAACACACAAATCATACCCCTACCTCCAGTTTTGATGATCATGAAGAGTTTGAAGTTCAGTCAATTCTTGACTCACGACTCAGATGCAAAAAAGTAGAGTACCTTGTAAGTTGGAAGGGATATGGTCCTCAGGAAAATTCTTGGGTACTACATACTTATGTTCATGCCCCAAAGTTGCTTAAGACATTTCATCTTCGGTATCCCCAGAAACCATGGCTCGAATCCTCAGAGGATTACTTGAGAAGGGGGGGGGATCTGTAACACCTCTTTAAATACAGCACCTCCTACTCCTTCAATATGTTGTTCCTAACTCCATTTTGTTTGGATTATAGTCTGCTATTAGACTCTTATTTCTGTGAAATCTACCAGCAGCTGAATTTCAATCCTCTACGCTGCCAAACTTCGTAGCTCCTGCATTCCAACCTCACTAAGGATCACTTCCTGCTGTGACCTCACACTGATCTTCCTCCTCTCTGGCATCCATTACTGGATCAAGTTCCCTGCTTACCTACAATCTCCAGTGCTGCTGGCTTCTGTCAGATATCCTCATCTGATTGAATCCTGTTCCACTTCATCCAGGCTGTCGCATCTACTCTGTATTACAGACTCCTTTGCTAAAACGGAACTACGCTATAACGCTACTTCTCAGCTAATATTTAAACCGCAAGTATATCTGCATGAGGTAATATTTAAAACCTTACAAATTGGGGTTAATCAAGCAGGGTAGTCAGAGAGGCAGGGTTCAGCAACAGTATATCAATCCAGCAGTGAAGGGGTAAACAGGCAGAGTAGTCAGACAGGCAGGGTTCAGCAACAGTATATCAATCCAGCAGTTAGGGGATAAACAGGCAGAGTGGTCAGACAAGCAGCGGTCAGCAAAAATATAACAGTCCAGCATACAGCAACAATAACACCCAGGAGAACAGTAAGTAACACCTTTACTTAGGCAATGACAGGTAGCAATAGAGTAACTTACATAGGCGCAGGATTCGCGCCACAGGAAATCCTGACCGGGTTCTGAAGGGAGTGAGCGTGCGGCGATGACGTCACTGCCGCCTACAGACAGGAGCCGACTCCCCCCCAGGCAATGAGCAGCCGGCGCCATGCAACACTCTCTAGTTAATAAACACACTGCAAATTGAGCTGGTGATTCAGCATAACTACCTAATTTAAAACGGAGTTTTATTTGAAAATGACCTGCAGAAAAATTTTCACTATAATTTCAGCGCAGAAAGTGAAGAAAAGTTCTGCCTCTGTATGTGTAAATTGTATGCTATTCATTTATTTTCTGTTTTTATTTGAGAATAATTTGTCCCAAATTATGCTGTTTAATGATTTACTTAAATCATTGAATTTTGTTCTCTTAAAATTAAAAGTTTTGGTTGAACCCTTGTAATACTGCTTATGGAAAGTTATTACCAAAATGTTCTCTCACTTCTATGTTTAATATTATTTCTCTATTTGATAGCACTAAATTCAGTCTAGCTTTATTTCTAGTTGGCTCCTCTATACATTGTGACATGAAGTCATCACTGAAAATATTTAAAAATCAATGCCCCGAGGGGCTTGTAGCATGTACCGAATATTTTTTTGCATTTTTGCCCCACTCTTTATTTCAACCCACAGTGTCTTTACATTACCACCTGTGCAGGTGCATAAATGCAAAGGGATACACAGTAAAGGAAAACTTCCAATGTTAGTCATTTTTTTATTTCAATACGGTTATCCAATAATAAATTCACAATTCATACGAATGAACTACACTAAGAATTACTATCAATTACTCCAACTCATGATTAATTAATCACTCTATATCCTCATTAGACATCCAGGTTTAGAAGTTAAATAGTCTTATTAAAAAACACAAAGATGTGAAGGATAAAAAGTAGAGCAGTAATTACCACTCCCGCTCAAGTGTTAAAGGACCAGTCAACACAGTAGATTTGCATAATCAACAAATGCAAGATAACAAGACAATGCAATAGCACTTAGACTGAACTTCAAATGAGTAGTAGATTTTTTTTCAGACAATTTTAAAAGTTATGTCTTTTTCCACTCCCCCTGTACCATGTGACAGCCATCAGCCATTCACAAATGCATACACGTACCATGTGACAGCCATCAGCCATTCACAAATGCATACACACTTATTCTTGCACATGCTCAATAGGAGCTGGTGACTCAAAAAGTTTAAATATAAAAAAAAAAAAAAAATGTGCACATTTTGCTAATGGAAGTAAATTGGAAAGTTGTTTAAAATGACATGCTCTATCTGACTAATGAAAGTTTAATTTTGATTGAGTGTCCCTTTAACATTGCTGGAGGTTTACTTTTTCAGTGCGTTGGGTAGTGCTGGTATTACAGGTTAAAAGTAATTGTGCGCTCGCATGAAACCCTACGTGCAAAACGATAGAGCAGCAATGTTAAAAATAAACTGAACACCTACACTTGCATGATTTGAATTGGAATTCCAAAATTAGCCAATATAGATGGAAGATGGATGAAGAGGACAACCCCAGAGGAGCAGCGCCATGGACCCATAGCTGCCCCCCTAAGGAGCTAGAATCAAGTTTGGCGAGTACCAACTTTTGGGCTTTAGCATTAGGTGTTTTTTTTTTAGCTTTAGTATATGTTTTTTTTTTTTTTTTTAAGCAAAAGAGATTTATTGCTGATGCCCTTTTCAGGCATCTATTTAGGATAGGGTTTTATATTTTCACAAAAGAGCTTAAAGGGACACTGAACCCAAATTTTTTCTCTCATGATTCAGATAGAGCATGCAATTTTAAGCAACTTTCTAATTTACTTCTATTATCAATTTTAATTTTTTCTCTTGCTATCTTTATTTGAAAAAGAAGGCATCTCAGCTAAAGAGCCAGCAAATGTTTGCTTCAGGACCATGGACAGTACTTGTTTATTGGTGCTGTCCAATCAGCAAGGACAACCCAGGTTGTTCACCAAAAATGGGCCGGCATCTAAACTTACATTCTTGCTTTTCAAATAAACATACCAAGAGAATGAAGAAAAATTTGATAATAGGAGTAAATTAGAAAGTTGCTTAAAAATGCATGCTCTATCTGAATCACGAAAGAAAATTTTTGAGTTCAGTGTCCCTTTAATCATTGATGCTATTTTCAGGGAATTTTTTTTAGGATAGGGTGTTGTAATGGTATTTTTTTTTGTAACTTAGGGGGTCTTAGGTAGGGGGTCTTGGGAGGGTTAGCTGTTAGGATGTATTTTGCGATGGGGTTGTGGCGGTAGTTTGCAGCATTTTTCTTTTGCAGTTAGGGGTTAATAGGTTAGGGGGTATTTTGTGATGGGGGTTAGAGTAGTGGGGTTATTTGCAGTGGACTATGTGGTGGTTTAGGGGTGCTTAGTGCAACTTTTTTCTCAGCCCAACTCTTTGTGAGCTTTGAGTTCACGTAAAGTTTGCGCGTAAAACACGATTGCATTTGAGCAATCGCAAGTTGTAATACGAACGCACAACGATGTTTATTTACAGAAAGGGTAATTGATTCATGGAGTAAACTTCCACGAGAGATGGTAATGACAAACACTTTGGGGGACTTAAAGAATGCCTTGGATAAGTGTAAGGCTATCCTACGAACTAAATAAGTTTATACTTTTATGAAATATCGGGCAGACTTGCCGGGCCTATGGCTCTTATCTGCCATCAAAATTTATGTATCTAATTTTCTTATAGAACATATGGGAAGCCTAAATTACTGCAAGTTCATGCAAACGAGTTTGCAGAAATTTAAACACCGCGCCACTTGTAATACAGCGTTAAATGAAAAAAAATACTGCAATCTCGTGATTGAATTTGCACTTCTCGCGCAAACAATTGAGCTCCATCCGAAATCATGCACATAGTAAATCAGACATGAACTATAAATATTGCTTCTAGCACTTTAAAGCAGACATGTGCAGCGTCGAAAAATTCGGAAGAAATCGAATGAATTCGTTTCGGATTCGTAAAAAATTCGGTTTGAATCGATTCGGAATTTCGGTAAGTGTTAAGGGGATATGCTGTGTATTACACTAGTATACTGTACAATACTAGTGTAATACACAGCCATCCGAATCTATTGAATAAATTCGAATCGATTTGGTAGTTTCGGCACTACCGCAATTCGGAAATTCGAATCGATCCGAATCTCCGAGTTCGACAAATTTGTCCGAATTCCGATTTGGACCGAATCGAATCGCACATGTCTACTTTAAAGGAAGTAATATTGCTGCATGATAACACTATTCTGCTAATGTACTTTCAGTGTATGACATCTCCCAGACTTCAGTTGCAAAGAGTATTGTATCAGCTATGTAAGTGTGTGCTGATGTTACTCAAATTCTGTTTTGCTGTGTCTTTAGAACTTTTTTTTTTTTTTTATAAAGGTAAATATTCAGTTAATCCAGCTTTATATTTATGTTCAATCTTATGCTGTAACTTGTTGATAAACGCCATATAAACAATCCGATAGTGATACTGCTGTCTATCAAAGTTCATCGACTAATAATAAAATAACATATCCATACCAGAGTAGTTTAAAATATGAGTAATAAAAAAAGTTATATTGCACAAATAAAAATATATCTATATAAATCAAATGTATACATTATTAATATACTGAAGTGCAAACATTTTGAAAAGATACAGGGTAAAGTTATGAAATTGAATAAGGCAAGAAAAGAGAGTATTATAAATAATAAAGAATTCAACTCGCTAAAAAAGAACTACATATCTTGATCACCCCATAGTTATTCAGTTTTACTACTGCAAGATCTCAACTGCTTAAGCTCATATCTTTTATGATCAAAACAGGATGTACAAGTCTTAGTTGCACTGTCCTCAGAAGTGTTTACATCAAATGCATTTACCACATTTGTAAAAACCTTGCAGCAAGCCACAAATCTTTTAGACTTATCTAATGTATTTGTAAGGTGATCCTTCCAATTAGGGAATATTACTAATAATAAAGTGCACTACTAGCAGATATCTGTTAGTACATGCCAATGTTTGTAGATAATTACCCAAATCTTATTGCTGTTAACACTTTGATAACATTTTATTGGACTCATTTCAATTAACCATCCATTCAGGTATTTTAGACTCTGAATTACTTTATCTAACTTCGGCCTTTCATAATTTGAAATATCTGCTTGCTTCTTCAAAGATTTTCCATGTGTGCAGATGCTTTCTGTACATCTGTCCCTTTAAAATATTGTCTACCCAAAATCATATATGTAAAATTATAAATAACGTTATTTTTACTTTACTGGTATTTTAATTTCTCAGTTACAAAACTGAGAAAATCTTACTCTTACCCCTTATAAAAAGATATCATCTATGATCGTTAGTGAGAATTAGGCTCCATACCTAATCGTGATCTGCATGTATATTTCTATAACACTGTATAAATTTACACAGGTGGCCACTAACCTCGTGCATATTGCAGCTCCACTAATAGTATCTGTTATCATACCAGAAAATAGTACTACAAATCATATCAATCCCTTTTACTAAGAATAACTGTTGAGCTTCAGGTAGATCTTTATTCTGACTCATAAAATATTCCACCACGCATATCTCCTTTTCCTTATTGATATAGAGATATATTAGATCTGCAGTTATTAATAAGTCATAATCTTCCTATTTTATATTTATTTATATTTATTAACTACTTTAATAATTTTTATATCAACCAATTATCAAGGCTGAAGTAATTGGTGTATAATAAAAACACAACTTGTTACAGAGTTCGCACCAAAGACAATTATTCTCCCCATTGTTAGGGAATTTTGGGGAGAATATAAATAGTAAAATCACTCCCACTATTCTTTATCTGCTGGTTTGATTACTATATCATTGTTGAATTTTAACATTTTAACGGTTTCTCTCTAATATCTTTAAAATCAATTTAAAACTTTGACAGTTTTAAAATTCCTATGTACTAATTTTAAAAACATAAATAGTAGGGTTGCTCTGGAAAAAAGGTCAGGTAGAGTAAGGTTTTACATTTACCTTTTAGAATATGTTTTAGAATAGTTAAAGGTCAAAATGAAACCTTAAGGTTCAGATACAGCATGCACCACTGGTAGCTAGCTGCCGATTGGTGGCTGCACATATATTCCTCTTGTTATTGGCTCATTGGCTCGCCAGATGTGTTCTGCTAGCTTCCAGTAGTGCTGCACCTCCAACAAAGGATACCAAAAGAATAAAGCAAATTTGATAATAGAAGTAAATAGGAAAGTTATTAAAAATGATATGCTTTATCTGAATCATGAACAAGGGAACTAGGATTCCATGGGTTGCACATTAGGATTTTGAAATAAGCCATTTTTTATAACAATTATTTATTATTATTAAAATCCTCTATTTCATAAAAGTAGGAGCCGTAGAATTATTGCATAGAAAATTAACAAATCTAGGCAAGTATCCCTGCTTGCTTTCCCCCAAATGTAGTCTGTACATATTGTTATCAAAGCACCAGGGAATTCTGGTTACGGTATGCAAATTAGATATACAAAATCTCATACTTCTTGCTTCCAATTGCAATTGTTTGAGTACAGCAAAAAACAAACCACTTCTGGACAGTTGTTTTGAGTGCATTCACTCTCATCAGCATTTTAATTTCATGCTTTTATCTCCACCATAACACAAATTAGTATTGCTTTTTCTCTGGAAATAAACTTCACCAAGCAACAAATCAAACCTATCTTCCTCTGATGAGATTTAAAGGGACACTCAGGTTAAATTAAATTTTCAGGATTCAGATACAGCATGTAATTTTAAACAACTTTCCAATTCACTTCCATTAAAAAAAATGTGCACAGTCTTTTATATTTACACTTTTTGAGTCACCAGATCCTACTGAGCATGTGCAAGAATTCACAGAATATACGTATATGCATTTGTGATTGGCTGATTGCTATCACATGGTACAAGGGGAGTGGAAATAGCCATAACTTTGAAATTTGTTATAAAAAAAAAAAAAATCTACTACTCATTTGAAGTTCAGACTAAGTGCTATTGCATTGTCTTGTTATCTCTCATTTGCTGATTATGCAAATCTAATGTGTTGACTGGCCCTTTAATAAACTCAAAACAGTTGTCCAGAGGAGGTTTGTTTTTTGCCAATTTTATTTGGTACCAAAAAAGGGTCCAAATTCACAAATAGTGTTATGGCTTGGGGTCCACTGTTTCCAAATTATTTATTTGCTCTCAAGCTGAAAATGTTTTCTTCCTTGATCCCAAATGGCAAATCTATGACTCGCCATTCATTTACATAAAGAACTAGCTCAATTGTAAAGTTGTTTAACATTGTATGCTCTGTCTTAATCATGAAAGAAAAAAAAAATGTTTTTCATGTCCCTTTAAGTACTTGTCCCCAAAATAGAAAATGTGAGGTCACCCAAAAATGACTAATACAATAGCCCATTCACATCTATTAATGTTAAAGGGGCAGTCTACACCAGAATTTTTATTGTTTTAAAAGATAGATAATCCCTTTATTACCCATTCCCCAGTTTTGCATAACCAACACAGTTATAATAATATACTTTTAACCTCTGTGATTATCTTGTATCTAAACCTCTGCAAACTGCCCCTTTATTTCAGTTCTTTTGACAGACTTGCAGTTTAGCCAATCAGTGCCTGCTCCCAGATAACTTCACGTGCACGAGCACAGTGTTATCTATATGAAATTTGTGAACTAACACCCTCTAGTGGTAAAAAACCTGTTAAAATGCATTCTGAAAAGAGGTGGCCTTCAAGGTCTAAGAAATTAGCATATGAACCTCCTAGGTTAAGCTTTCAACTAAGAATACCAAGAGAACAAAGCAAAATTGGTGATAAAAGTAAATTGTTTAAAATGACATGCTCTATCTGAATCATGAAAGTTTATTTTGGCCTAGACTGTCCCTTTAAAGCAATCTGAACAACCGGTTGCAAGGCATTTTCTCCAAACGGGACAATGTATCAGATTTAAAGGGACATAATACTCATATGCTAAATCACTTGAAACTGATGCAGTATAACTGTAAAAAGCTGACAGGAAAATATCACCTGAGCATCTCTATGTAAAAAAGGAAGATATTTTACCTCACAATTTCCTCAGCTCAGCAGAGTAAGTTCTGTATAAAAAGTTATACTCAGCTGCTCCCAGCTGCAGGTAAAAAAATAAAAAAAATGAAGAAATGAACAGCAGCCAATCAGCATCAGCAGTGCTGAGGTCATGAACTCTTACTGTGATCTCATGAGATTTGACTTAACTCTCATGAGATTTCATAGTAAGCTTCCTTTACCTGATTGGTGAAATAATATGAGAGTGCACGATGCTCATCCTTTCTGCTGTCCCAGGACAGACACACTAAAATGCTGCTTAGAAATCCTTTAAAATGGGAGGTGGCTACTGAGGAACTTTTGAGGTAAAATATCTTTCTTTTTTACATAGAGATGTTCAGGAGATATTTTCTAGTCAGCTTTTTACAGCTATGCTGCATCACTTTCAAGTGTTTAAACATTTGGGAATTATGGCCCTTTAAGATGTATTATTAATGAGCATATACGGGCAGGGGATAGGGACAAACAGCTTTTACAAAAAGAAGTGAGATGGATGTTTACATTGCAGACCATGGCCCCAAAGTGACTCAGCATGAAGCTGGAGTGGTATTGTTTTTTTTATAGGAGAACTACAATTAGTCACAGTAATACATGGGTTTAAATAGTAATACATGAGTTTTATTAGTGATTCTGCGGTTACCAGCTATTGCGTTACTAGAAATCTAGGTAACAAATGTCTGTCAATTGATAGATAATATTAAAATAGATAAAGTTATCTCTACTTATAAGTTCAAGCTGTAAATATATACAAAGAAATGTGTGAATATATTAATTTGATAGGGTTAGCTGAAAAGAATAGATTATCTCTGTATAGGTCATTTAAGATGTTTGTGCTGAACACACTATTGTTTTTTTCAGAGTGGTGCAGATGACCGGGTAATTTCCATGGCACTGGATTGCTTTGATGATGTCATCGGTAGGGGCCAGCAGAAAATGGAGTGCTGCGCTGCTTCTGCACGGGGTATAAGAGCAAACGAAGGTAAGAGGGAATTTGGTTTCTGTGTGTCTGGGGGGGTAATATGAAGGGTGATAAATGTATAAATAAGTAAATCCTGGCAAGTGCTTTCCTAGTCGAACTGGAATATGTAGGAACAGAAGCTTATGCCACTGAAAAAACATATTTCTGGATACTCACCAAAAGCCAAGCTTGTCTTGGGTTAACTGCCTTAGTAAAGGGACATAAACACCTTTCCTGTGATTTATCTTTAATTGCAGTCTCTTATTCCTTGGAGTTTCTATAAAGTAATGGGCACCTCTGTGTTAAAACTTAGGTTTACCTTATGCAATCTCTTCTGTTGAGGACAGGCTAATCTTTGGTTTGAATGCATCATTATATCTACCCTGTATTTACTGTTTAATGTCCCTTTAATAGGCTTTGGAATAACATAAAACAAGATATTAAAGTATTGAAACAATAAATGCTGCTTTGGAGCCCTTGGGGTGCAGAATCGCTTAAACGTGTCTGCTTATCGTAAGTTAAGAAGCAGCTTCTTAACCTCTCCTCCACCTCTGAGGCAGGAATTAATCACCCTGAATGATTGGCCACACAACAGCAGGGGGACCCACTGCGTAAGATAATACTTATGAAAAGTGCAACAGTAACTTGGTCCAGCGGATGTATAGCCTATGATGCCAACTTGCCTTGAAGAGGAGCACACAGATTACCTAGCTGGAAACCCTGTCCACCTGTCATTTAGTACCTGGGGGCCTACTTATGTATTGACTACTGATACCACTAAGAATTGGAGTTATAAATAAAATACTCAGGTGGTCAAATAAAAAAAACACATTACTTTTAAAAACAAACAAAACAACAAACATACTGTGGAGGTGGATTACAGAAAGATGAATTTGTTGTAAACATGATAATCCTGTAACCTTAAAGGGACAGTCTACCATAGAATTGTTGTTTTAAAAAGATAGATAATCCCTTTATTACCCATTCCCCAGTTTTGCGTAACCAACAGTTATATTAATATACTTTATACCGTTGTGATTACCTTGTATCTAGGAACCTTCTTCCAGCCCCCTGATCACATGACTGACTGTTTATTATCTATTGTCTTAAAGGGACAGTCAAGTATAAATTAAACTTTCATTATTCAGATAGGACTTAATTTTAATTGACTTTCCAATTTACTTGTATCATCAAATTTGCTTTTTTCTCTTGGTATTCTTAGTTTAAACTAAACATAGGTAGGCTCATATGCTAATTTCTAAGCCTTTGAGGGCTGCCTCTTATCACATTCTTTTTAAATCTCTTTTCAACACAGAGACAGAAAGTACACGTGGGCTATATAGATAACACTGTGTTCAGGCACAGAAAGTTATTTAAGATCTAGCACAATACAATGCTAAATTTAAGACAATAGATAATAAACAGTCACAGTCATGTGATCAGGGGGCTGGAAGAAGGTTCCTAGATACAAGGTAATCAAAGGTAAAAAGTACATTAATATAACTGTGTTGGTTATGCAAAACTGGGGAATGAGTAATAAAGGGATTATCTATCTTTTAAAACAATAACAATTCTATGGTTGACTGTGCCTTTAAATGTATCATTGTTTTGTGCGAAATCTTAAATAACCCCCTGTGCCTGAACACAGTGTTATCTATAATGGCCCATGTGTACTTTGTCTCTTTGTGTTGAAAAGAGATTTAAAAAGCATGTGATAAGAGGCAGCCCTCAAAGGCTTAGAAATTAGCATATGAGCCTACCTATGTTTAGTTTAAACTAAGAATATCAAGAGAAAAAAAGCAAAATTTGATGATAAAAGTAAATTGGAAAGTTGATTAAAATTAAAAGTCCTATCTGAATAATAAAAGTTTAATTTATACTAGACTGTCCCTTTAAGAAGACAGCAACCTCTGCTTAACTGCAATCTACTCAATACAGTGGATAATAGGGGTGTGATTACTCTGATGGTGTTGTAGGAATGATTAGTATCTCCCTGGGTCATCCTTTTCAGTCTGTATATTTAAGAAAAACCAATTACCAGCAAGAGGGGTACAGGACAACGCAAAGAGAGTAGATATTGTGTAAAACCTCAGTAGCAGACCCCTATTAATGAAAAGAAAACGTTAAGCAGGGGTCTGTCTTGTTCGTACCCCTAAAATTAATAGATTTCAGACCTTGGTAGGCAAACACTGTTTTTAAAGACAATTAAAACTTAAAGGGATACTAAACTTAATTTTTGTTCATGATTCAGATAGATCATGCAATTTTAAGCAACTTTCTAATTTATTCCTATTATCAATTTCTTTGTTCTCTTGCCATCTTTATTTAAAAAAGAAGGCATCTAAGCTAAGGAGACAGACAATTTTTGGTTCAGACCCTAGACAGCACTTGTTTATTGGTGGGTGCATTTAGCCACCAATCAGCAAGCACAGCCCAGGTTGTGAACCAAAAATGGGCCAGCTTCTAAACTTACATTCTTGCTTTTCAAATAAAGATAGCAAGAGAATGAAGAAAGATTAATAATAGGAGTAAATTAGAAAGTTGCTTAAAATTGCATGCTCTCTGAATCATGAAAGAAAATTTTGGCTCAGTGTCCCTTTAAGGTTGCTTTTTGTGATAGTATACACTCAATTAAAACATTAGAATATTATCCTTCTATTAAAATATAGCAAATGTACTTGTATGATTCACTTATTAGTGCAATATTGTTTGTATTATTTTTTTAACTGAATGATCCAATTACACTCTTCCTATATGAGAGCCACAGAGATTAAATCAGACCCCCTGGTAGGGGTTTAAGTATTTGTACACAGTTCTATCCCCTTTGGTTAAACAAGGCAGGTCACATGTGAAAGATACACATGATTTTTTGGATAAACTTGGTTCATCAGATATAAGTAATTCTAATATTATTCTGCTCTCATGGGTGGTTACCAGTCTATATGTTACAGCATTAGTGTGAGGTTCAGTTTGGAGTTCCTCAACACTATCATATTTTTTCAAATAAACATCTGATTTGTACTTAAAAACTTCAGACAGCAATACCTAATAGTTTTCAGTGGCTAAAGGTTTTACAAGTGTTGAGGGTCAATCACAATCTATTGGCTTTCCACCCAACACAATTTTTTCTTTAATGATTCAGCTAGAGCATGCAGTTTTAAACAACGTTCCAATTTACTTCTATTATCTAGTTTGCTTCATTCTCTAGGTATTCTTTGTTGAAAAGCATACACATGTAGACTGAGGAGCAGCAATGCATTACTGGAAGCCAGCTGCTGATTGGTGGCTGCACATATATATGTTTCTTGTAATTGGTTTATCCGATGTGTTCAGCTAGCTTCTAGTAGTGCATTACTGCTCCTTCAACAAAGGATACCGAGATAATGAAGCACATTTAATAGAAGTCAATTGGAAAAATCTTTAAAATTGCAAAATAATACTCAAAAGACACTGATTTTTAATGATTTAGCTGCATGCAAGAGTGTTTTTGATCATGAGGCCCAAAGTTTAATTTTTGTTATAATATTTTATTTAAAGTCACTCGCCTGTTGCTTGGCAACAAGCAGTATTTGAGTTTTCACAACCGGGATTGCACAATTGTGTGTTCCATAGGAAACTATTGCAATCTGTTTTCATCTGCACCACTGTTAAACCATCTGAATGTCTATTGTATGTTGGCATGATGGGCAGACTAGGCACCATTTTCAAGGGCTATAATTTCACAAGTATTGTTTTTAATACTTTAACTGTTTGTTACCGGACCGTTTCCATTTTTAAAACAAGATGGCAACAATGGGTTTCTAGTGAAAAGAATTCTCTTTTGATAATGGATTTTTAAAGAACTGAGATTGTAAAGCATGATCCTTCAAATGAGATTGTGCCTTCATGACCAGATTTTATTGGGAATGTGCTAAGCCCACACATTGGCTATTATATTTATTGATAGAATAAAGTAACTTTTAATGGAGAGCCTATTTTCCATTTTGATTCTATCTGCCTGTGAGATCCGGGCCAGGATTAGAGTACCCGAATGGTAGGAGAAGAGTATACTGTCATCCCACATGGTGATGGTCTGCAAGTTGTCAGAATGTTGGCTGGTGCCTTTAGGGTCTGTGTTGGCCCCCCCATTGGAATTTATTTTGGAACAGAATAAGATCCGTTTGGAAAATAATTTGAAAGTTATTACTTATAGTCATCAAGGATTGTCATGGGTTCTAATTTATAATCAATTAAGAAATTAAAGAAGGAGCAGAAGGTGTCCTAGCCACTTTTCCAATAAGCTCCCCACAAGCTTAACATACAAATTTCAACAAGTTTTAGAGAATGAAAAAGGGCGCTTCCACAGCTGACAAGGAGTAAATATCAATGTTTTTCAAAAATGATTTAAATAAATCCAAAACACTTTTCTGACTATAAAGATAATTTCATATTTTATGTATAGAAAAAAAAATATATTCAAATTTAAAAAACAGTTGCAGTATAACAACGTATTAGCAGGGTTTGTAGCAACAGTTTTAACAAACCGTAGCAATATATCAACAACAATAAAATAGCAGCATTTATAGCAATAATGTATCTGTGTTAGTCTAAACAGCAAAAAATAAACCTGTTATGTTCACTGAATTTTTTTTTTATATTTCAAAAAGGTATTAAGCATAAAGAACATATATAGAAAGAAAATATACAAATTTTAAAAAACAATTGCAGTATATCAACAACAATGTAATAGCAGCGTTTGTAGCAAATAGTTTTAACAAACCGTAGCAATATCTCAACAATAAAATAGCAGCAATGTATCTGTGTTAGTCTAAACAGCACAACTGTGTCAGTTTATACAGCACTAATTACGCAGCAAAAAATAAACCTTTTATGTTTAATAGAATATTCATATATTTCAAAAAAGTATTAAGCATAGAGAAACAATGTTTAAAAAACAGGGGACGTCTCCCTTTAGATTTGCTAGCGTTAAAAAATATACCACCTTAAATTCAAAAGAGCCTTATTACTCATAGGTATTTGTCTTTTTTAGACAAAATGATATAAATTTGTGTTTGCCTTGATAAGTCTTTAGGATATCAGTTTCCAAAAACTTTTCAATTCAGTCCCTAATGTCACTGTGTGACTATCTCAGCAGCTTTCCAAACCAGCTTTTTAACAGCTTTTCCAAAACAACCTTGCTGCGTGTAAATAGCAGAGCCTCTTGGCCAGCAAATGAAATACACAGACTAGTTCAACGTTACCTCACCAGCAGCAGGATCATGGTCCCTCCTTGGAAGGATAAGGAGCACGCACACTTTCAAAGCGTTTTCCACTCCACAACTCTCAGCGTTTTCACTTCTCTGCTGTTTGGTTCAAATCACCTGCTAGCATGATTGTGTGATGCAGTCAGTCAGCTGAATTATGGCTGTACTCTGATTGGTCCAAAAACGGTCTCCCAGTTTAAGGCCTTTTTTCTGATATCATTTGTCACAAAATTTTAAAGTTGGCCCAGGTATAGTTTCAAGTGGCACCCCACAGCAATTCAACACGTTTCACCCAATGTATAGGGCTTTATCAAGATAAGTTTGCTGTGTATGGGGCCAGTCTTTTATACCATTTAATTCCCTTTGATTGGTTGCCACTTGAAAGGTGGATTTTTTTAAGGTGCATTTATTAAAAGTTATACTTAAAGGAACATGAAACCCAAATTTTTTTCTTTGATGATTTAGAAAGAACATGCAATTTTAAACAACTTTCTAATTTACTTATATTATCTAATTTGCTTCATTCTCTTGATATCCTTTGCTGAAAAGCATATCTAGATAGGCTCAGTAGCTGCTGATTGGTGGCTGAACATAGATGCTTTGTGTGATTGGCTCACCCATGTGCATTGCAATTTCTTCAACAAAGAATATATAAATAATGAAGCAAATTAGATAATAGAAGAAAATTGGAATGTTGTTTAAAATTGTATTCTCTATCTGAATCATGAAAGAAAAAGTTGGGGTTTAGTGTCCCTTTAAAGTTTTTAAGGTGGTATTTTTAATTTTACTCCTATTTTAGGAGTCATAATAATTTCTTATCACAGCTAAACAGTTGTTTATCAAACAATATGTTTATATTCTTATGAGCTATAAGGCTTTAGTTTTAATATTATCAATCCACAATACTGAAACAGTTCAATACTATAAATATACATAAAGATATTTTTATGATATTAAGTGTATAGGAATTTATTTACATCTATTTCTGAATTTAGTCCCTTTTGTTGTAAAGTTCTCATTTTATATATTAGCTCCGCTTCTTTATATAATAATTTGTCCTCAAAACTACCCCCTGTCCAGTCTGGCTTCTCTTTTTGAATACCCCAAAACTTTAGGTGTTTAGAGTTATTATTATGAATTTCCCTAAAATGCTTATATATGTAGTTTTCCTTCTTACCATTTTTTATGCAACTTAAATGCTCCCTAATTCTCTCCCTCAGGGTACGTGTAGTTTCCCCCAAATACTGCATTTTACAAGAACATTCAATCAAATAAATCAATCCTTTGTCTGTGCATCTAATTGTGTCTTTTATATCAAATTTCTCCCCTGTCTGTGTAGACACAAAGCTCTTAATTTTTGTTGTATATTGGCAAGATTTACACGTGTAACATGGAAAAAAACAATTTATTTTGTCTCCATATAAATCCCTGCAGTGTGGGGTTTTGTTTTACTTCCTAAATTCACTAGGAACAAATATATTTTCAAGTTTTTTGCTTTCTTAAAAATCATTTGTGGATATGCTGTTATCTTATCTCCTATGTATGGGTCTCCTTTAATTAAATGCCAATGTTTCCTAAGGATTTTATTTATATATTTATGGTCACTATTATAATTAGTAATGAATGGGGTATCAATGTATTTATCATTTTCAGATTTATTTAGACTTTTATTTTTTGGTTCTATTAATTTTTTTCGATCTATTTCCCTTGCTTTTGTTACTGCTGTTTGTATTATGTTATCTTTATAACCTCTTTTATTACATTTTCTTTCCAAAATTTGTACTTGATCATTATAGTCTGTTAATTTGGTACAATTTTTCTTATTCTAAGAGTTTGACCATAAGGTATATTTTCTTTCCACTTCCTTAAGTGGCAACTCTCTTTTTGTTTGCATCCACTTTTTTAAAATGGGTGCGCGTGGTAAGGTCCCCATCTTCCAATTTAATTTCTAGATCCAAATATACAATCATCTTATCGATATACGTGTATGTTAAATTTATTCCCTGATCATTAATATTCATTTGTGTTAACATATTTCCCAAGGAAGGAATATCCCCTTTCCATAGGATCAAAATATCATCTATAAATCTTTTCTAAAGGACTAGGTTCCCCCCAAGCTCATACGAATTGAGGAAAGAATCCTCCCATCTTCCCATGAAGAGATTCGCATAGCTTGGGGCGAACCTGGTCCCCATCGCTGTTCCTTTTATTTGGTTATAGAAAACATTATTGAAAGAAAAAGGTTTATTTTTTTGCTGCATAATTAGTGCTGTGTAAATTGACACAGCTGTGCTGTTTAGACTAATACAGATACATTATTGCTATAAATGCTGCTATTACATTGTTGTTGATATTTTGCACGGTTTGTTAAAACTGTTGCTACAAACGCTGCTATTATATTGTTGTTGATATACTGCAACTGTTTTTTAAATTTAAATATATATTTTTTTTAATACATAAAATATGAAATTATCTTTATAGTCAGAAAAGTATTTTGGATTAATTTAAAATTGTTTAGAAAAACATTGATATTTACTCCTTGTCAGCTGTTGAAGCGCCCTTTTTCATTCTCTAAAACTAATTTATCATCAGCCTGCACTACAAGATATATACCATGTTGTGAATAACAGTTAATGATAAAACATATGCACCAATGTGTTGTATATTACTCTAGAGCAGTGATTTTTAACCTTTTTTTTGCCGTGGCACACTTTTTTACATTAAAAAATCCTGTGGCACACCACCATCCCAAAATTAAAAAAAAACCCACACATTGTAGCCTAATACAGCATATATATATATATATACACATACACACAAACACACACATACTGTATGTATTGTGCTGTTATGCCATGCCTCCTACAAACTACCCCTGCACTGGGAGTAAAAAACAAGTAAAGTTTAAAAAATATGTCACACTGTTGTCAGTCTGCCGTGGCACACCTGAGGATCTCTCACGGCACACTAGTGTGCCACGGCACACTGGTTGAAAAACACTGCTCTAGAGACATAGATAAGCTCTCTGTTGTGAATACCTTAAACCAACAGCTCATATGGGCTTTTGGAGGAGGGGGGGGGGGGGGATTTTGCACCAATCTCTTCAGTAATGTGGTTTAAATACTGTACTCAGTGTACTGTGCTAGTGTAAAACTAAACATAGCACTATTGCACACTTAATACACTGGCAAGTGAAAAGAAATAAAAAACTGCCTTGTTTCACTTTAAGGCGGTTTTCACTTTACAGTAGGGCTCCGGTCCTTAATCTGCTGTATTAGCAAGGTATTCCTGTATGCAAAAGTGACAGATAGATTCCAGTCTAGTGTGACAAGGAGAGAATACAACATTATATTTAGGATGGACTGTAATTGCAGATAATCTAAGTCTGTGCTCATTAATACATAGGGTGAATGAGTAGGCTTCTCCAGAATAGATTGAGGGAAAATTTGAATTCTATTGACCAAGGGCTTCATAGGACACCAGAAGAACAACATATTAATGCACACTATGAAAAGAAAATTGCCCTTGAATGTATGGCTTATGACTTTGTATCAAGATTGCAAAGAGGAGGAGATAAAATGATAATATTGTTAGACAAAAAAAACCCACAAAACCCCAAAGCATTAAAAAATGCCTAGGACACTCATAAGGCTATCCTAAGAAAAAAGTAACATATATTTGGGTAGACTTTATGGGCCTTTTTAGTTATCTACTATAACATCCTTTGCTTCTGCTTCTATGTTGAGGGTATTAATAAACATTGGGGTGCAAATATATATCTATATTTCCAATGAATAATTATCATTGTTTTATAGGTTATATTTATTTATTTTTTTCTCTCTCCTCCTCATAATTAAAATATGTAAAGAATATGATCATTGTCTAAGTTCAAGTATCTTTATAAGCTATCTTCATATAAAATTGTAACAGACAGAAATTTACTCTTTCAAATTTGTTTGTTTTTAATATTATTTTAATAAAGTTGAGATGTACGCTGTTAGCTTGCATTTGAAAGGGACAATTTGTATCCTGATAGGTGACTTTATTTAAGAGGCTCAATTCAAACAACCTGGGCAACAGTTACATACAGTTAAAGGGTAAGTCTACTTGAAATTTGTTATTGTTTAAAAAGAACGATAATCCCTTTATTACCCATTCTCCGGTTTTGCACAACCAACACAGTTACATTCATACACTTTTAACTCTGTGATTACTTTGTATCTAAGCCTCTGCAGACTGCCCCTTTATATCAGTGCTTTTAATACATTTGCATTTCAGCCAATTAATGTTGACTAATGCATAACTCCACATGAGTGAGCCTGTTATATATATGGCACACATGAACTAGCACTGTGTAGCAGTCTGACTCTAATAAATTGCACTGAGAGGTGGCCTTCAGCATATGAGCTTACCTAGGTTTAGCCTTCAACAAAGAATACCAAGAGAACAAAGTAAATTTGATGATAAAAGTAAAATGGAAAGTTGTTTAAAGGGACATTGTACACCTGATTTTTCTTTGCATTATTGTTTTGAAAAGTATTAATTTATATAGCACATCTAGCAGTGTTTCTGTAATAATGTATAGTTTTGATTATTTTTTAATAACATTGTGCTGATTTTCAGACTCCTAACCATGCCCCAAAGTATCAGATGTAGACTGAAGTCTATAGATTCCTGATTTCTATTGTTTGTGTAATGGGTCTTTTCAAATGCAGACGAGGGGGGGGGGGGCTTTATCTTCTCTTCCTGCTTTCTCAGCCCCTTTCAATGAGTGTCTTAGCCTAACCTTATCAACAGTGCTAAACTGGGAGCTTCTAAGTAAGTTTTTTAAAATTTTTATACTGGATTTTTATATCAGTATCTGTGCATATTCTTCTTTATAATAGTGTCTATTACATGCAGTTATATGAAAACTGGTGTATACTGACCTTTAAAACTACATGCCCTATCTGAATCATGAAAGTTTAATTTTGACTTTACGGTCTCTTTAACCCCTTAATGACCGATGACGTGCTAGGTACATCCTGCAAAAACTGTCTGTTAGTGACCATGGACGTATCTGGGACGTCATCGGGTAAAACGAGCGCTGGAAGAGATCGGTGATCGCTTCAGCAACTCTTAGTGTATTGTCCCAATGACTCGATATTGAGGTATTGTGCAATACCTGCCAGAGGGTAACCGGTCTGTGATGGTGCCGATCGTTGGTGGCATGGAAAGGTTAGGCGGGAGGCAGGTGGCATCTCTGGAGGGTATGGATGTATATATTCTTATGATGAGAAGGGGGTAAAATGAGGGAGGGGGAGGTAGGGGACAGCTACACTACAAAAAAAAAGGTGTGTTTTTATATAAAAAAATTAAATTACTGCAAACTGGGTACTGGCAGACAGCTGCCAGTACCTAAGATGGCAGCTAATAGGTAGAGGGGGGAGGTTTAGAGAGCTGTTTGTGGGGGATCAGGGAAGTTGGGGGTAAGGGGGGATCCTGCACTGCAGAAAATATTTTTAAAAATTATATTAAAAAAAAACCTTATATTTTAAAGAAACTTTCTAATTTACTTCTATTATCATTTTTTCTTTGTTCTCTTGGTATCTTTATTTGAAAAAGTAGGAATGTAAGCTAAGGAGCCGGCCCATTTTTGGTTCAGACCCTGGCTAGCGCTTGTGATTGGATGACTACATTTAGCCACCAATAAGCAAGTGCAACCCAGGTTCTGAACCAAATTTATAATAGGAGTAAATCAGAAAGTTGCTTAAAATTGCATGCTCTATCTGAATCATGAAACTTTAACTTTAATTTTGATTTTAGTGTCCCTTTAAGATGGACGTGACCATTGGGGGTGGGGTAGGAAAGAGAGCCTTGTGAGAGGTATCAGGGAGGGATCAGGGGGTAGGTTGTGTCAGTTGGGAGGGTAATCTATACACTAAAGCTAAAATTACAAGCTACCTAATTAACCCCTTCACTGCTCGGCATAATACAAGTGTGGTGCACAGCTGCAATTAGCGGCCTTCTAATTACCAAAAAGCAATGCCAAAGCCATATATGTCTGCTATTTCTGAACAAAGGGGATCCCAGAGAAGCATTTACAACCATTTGTGCCATGATAGCACAAGCTGTTTGATAATAATTTCAGTGAGAAATCTAAAGTTTGTGAAAAAGTTAACGATTTTTCTTATTTGATCGCATTTGGCAGTGAAATGATGGCATGAAAAATACCAAAATGGGCCTAAATCAATACTTTGGGTTGTCTACTAAGAAAAAATATAGTTTTGATAGGTAAATATAAAAAAGGCTCTATTTTTGTTTAAATGGACTGATAGCAAAAATGCTAAAAATACTCTGGTCTTTTGGGGAAGTTTTAGTCTGAAATTCCCGATTCTTTAAGGGGGTAAACATTGGCTATTTCTAAACTCAGGACAAAATTTAGAAACTTTTTAGCATGGGTGTTTTTGGTGGTTGTAGATGCGTAACAGATTTTGGGGGTCAAAGTTAGAAAAAAAATAGCTTTTTTTCAATTTCTTCATCATATTTTATTCTTTTTTTTTTATAGTAAATTATAAGATATGATGAAAATAATGGTATCTTTGGAAAGTCCATTTAATGGTGAGAAAAACGGTATATAATATGTGTGGGTACAGTAAATGAGTAAGAGGAAAATTACAGCTAAACCGTAAAATTAGCGCGCCACTTGTCATCAAGCCCTGAAATTCTTAATGAATACAATAATTTATTCCAATGTAATGTTGTTTTATGTTATACATTAAAATATATAATAGTTTCAAATAAAATTAATAAAAATCAAGTAAAATTATATACTATTGTGAAATGAACTTCTTGTATTTTTACTTAAAGTGAATGTAAATTTTGATGCTAAAGTGCCCGTTTTTTAAAAGTTTGATTAAAAACAGGGGCACTTTAATTCATCAAAATTTTCATTTCACTCCTGTTGTGAAAAAAAACTTACCTTTTAATCATCACAGCAGCTCCAGCTTCCTCCACCCGTTTCAAAGCCTCTTCCTGGGTCTAAAATGAGGCATCCGGCTTCCTCCAATCACAGCAGTGAATCAGACACTGAATCCCCCAGGGGGAAGCTGTGATTGGAGGATGACCTATCAATCATTTCTGACATCAGAAATGGCTTGTGAGACCGGAGGAAGCTGGAGCTGCTGTGAAGTTTAAAAGGTAAGTTTTTTCTCACAACAGGAGTGAAATGTAAATTTTGATGAATTTAAGTGCCCCTGTTTTTAATCAAAGTTTTAAAAAACGGGCACTTTAGCATAAAAATTTACATTCACTTTAAGGTTATAAATTTGTTTTTGTCTCATGACCATTCTTTATGATACTAATATGCTATTTGTTGTGTTTTAGCTCAAGGTTGTACAATTGTTTTTATTTGCTGACTACTTATAATGCTGTCAATAAACTGTCTGACATGGGGGACAGAAAAGATTAGCTGAACCACAATTATGTCAAGACTGCCTGGTATGCTATCATTTTTATTTATCAAAGAGAAACTATAAAGGAAATTGCTCCTTCCCATAAGTAAATTCTGTAGAAAACATAAAGCTGGTGCACTCTGGAATTATAAAATGAATATTTCCTAAAAAGAAAGCGAGAAATCCCAAATAGGTGCACCCAAAAGTGAAGAGAGACAGCACTTACTTATATATGAAAACAATAAACCAAATATGCACAAAGTGGCTCAAAACACCAAATATATTTAATTCACAAAACATTAAAACAATAATAAATAACACAATAAAAAATCCTTAAAGGAACCCCTCACTAGAGGAATAATAGCCGGCTTCTTGCAAGATAGAAATATAGTGCACCATAATAAAAGTACTTAATCAGTCCTTCATGACTGTAATAAAAAGATGGCCACACAAATAAGGCTGCATACTCCAGTATTGCCTGTGGATATAATCAGTCCGACAAAGACAGGGGTCTTACCGCAATGGAGCATCCATGGGAAGGTTCACATAGAGGCATCCAAGGAGACTGCCATCAGGGAATCCCCTAACTCCACCAGTCTCCAGGTTCATCAGATCCCACCGATATACCTCTGGTATATTACCAGTCCTTTCCCAGGTACATCAAGGCTCAGTAATTGCAAATCATTCCTGCCAGATTAGATCAGTGTTGGGGTTCCCACTACGGATGGCTGCTGTTCCTAATATTTATTTATGTGCAAGCATGACTAAACTATTGTAAATCTGCAACATTGGATTCATATTTTTAAATTTCATTGCATTTATTTACAAAATACATTTTTATTTTTGTAATATTATGCTGCATATTTGTCCAATAAAATACATATTTCTTTCCTAAAATATGGAGAGTCCACGAGGTCATTCCAATAATTAGTGGGAATATCACTCCTGGCCAGTAGGAGCAGGTAAAGAGCACCACAGCAAAGCTGTTAAGTGTCACTCCCCTACCCATAATCCCCAGACATCCTCTTTGCCTCTGTCAATGGAGGAGGTGACGTTTGGTGTCTGAAGAAAAATTTGATTTATTTTCGCTACAAGCAATATTTTGGGTCTAGCTGTAGTACACGTTAATCTCTTCAGTAGAGTAGTGGTGGCTTTAAAGCAGTTAGAAAGTTGTGAGGTAGTCCTTGCTTGGTTTTCTAACATGTTTGCTGCCCATGGTATAAAAAGCCAGGGTTACTCTGTTCTTTCTTTTTCTACAGGTCTCTGTAAGGAGTATGTGTCCTTCCACGCCTTCTGAGCTGTCTACCTGCCGGACAGCTGGATTTGCAGGTAAGTGCTTTTGTCTTCTAGGTATGGAGACTTGCACTTAAGAAGATTATCTGCTTTATTTATATGGGACATTAAACCCTTAAGGAAGGATTTTTTTCTAGCAGTGTGCAGGCACAAAGAGAATGTATGTGACATGAGATTTAGGGTTAATTCTCCTTTAATGGGATTGAAGGGGTTAACCTATAATGTTTGGTGGCTCACTTTAAAGGGACAGTCTACAATAGAATTTTTATTGTTTTAAAATATAGATAATACCTTTATTACCCATTCCCCAGTTTTGCATAACCAACACAGTTATATTAATATACTTTTTACCTCTGTGATTACCTTGTATCTAAGAACCTTCTTTCAGCCCCCTGATCACATGACTGGGACTGTTTATGATCTATTGACTTGCATTTAGTATTGTCTTGTGCTAACTCTTAAATAACTCCCTGTGCATTAACACAGTGTTATCTATATGACCCTCATGAACTTATTAGTCTCTTGTTGTGAAAAGGAATTTAAAAAGCATGTGATAAGAGGCAGCCCTCGAGGGCTTAGAAATTAGCATATGAGCCTACCTAGGTTTTGTTTCAAATAAGAATACCAAGAGAACAAAGCAAATTTGATGAAAAAAGTACATTGGAAAGTTGATAAAAATTGCAAGTCCTATCTGAATAATGAAAGTTTAATTTTGACTAGACTGTCCCTTTAAGGGTTAATTCACCTTTATGGGTTTGAAGGGGTTAACCTAAAAGGTTTGGCTCCATTTTATTTGTAGTGCTTATTGTCTGTGTATTAAGCAGGAAGCATTTTATGAAGCAAATGGTGTTTTCTACTTTCAATTTATTTAAATTCCAGAGGGCTTGTTCGGGAAGACCGGTAATTCTGTTTCAGTCAGTTTACAGTTACTGTTTGACTCGGCTTCAGAAAATGGGCGCTTTTTCTTTCTAATGTGCAGTTTCTGATTCAGCCAGTCACATGATCGCTTCTCTTCCGCTCTTAGACAGTCCAAAGTGGTGTCGGCTGTTAGTAGTTTGTTATGTGTAAACGGCTGCTTTCTTCCTGACAAGTTTTCCTTCTCTGGTGATGCACTTCCTTTCCCTCTTCCAAGCAGGAACAGTCCAAGTCTTCTTGGAAACCTAATCAGTCTTGGAGCAAGGGGAAGCAATTAAAAAACCCTGCAGATGAGTGTAAATCAGCATGAAGGGTCTGCCCCCGGTCCGGAATCGGATGAAGTGGGCGGCAGACTTTCTCTGTTTTGTCAAGCTTGGATACGAGATGTCCTAGATCCTTGGCTGTGGACATAGTATCTCAGGGTTACAAAATAGAATTCAAGACTTTTCCTCCCAGGGGCAGATTTCACCTCTCAAGATTATTTGCAGTCCAGGTAAAAAGAGAGGCATTCTTGAACTGCATTCAGGACCTTTCTTATCTGGGAGTGATTGTTCCAGTTCCATTAAGGGAACAGGGATTAGTATTCTATTCAAATCTGTTTGTGGTTCCCAAAAAAGAGGGAACTTTTTGACCCATTATAGACCTAAAGTGTCTCAACAAATTTCTCAGAGTACTGTCCTTTAAAATGGAAACCATTCGTTCCATTCTTCCTTTGGTTCAAGAGTGTTAGTTCATGATGACCATAGACCTGAAGGATGCGTATCTTCATGTTCCCATCCACAGGGATCATCACAAGTTCCTGAGATTCACATTTCTTGACAAACACTTTCAGTTTGTGGCTCTTCTGTTTGGCCTTGCCACAGCTCCCAGAATTTTCTCTGCTCTTTTGGCAGTGATCAGGTCTTGGGGAATTGCAGTGGCGTCTTACCTGGACGACATATTGATTAAGGTGCCATCTTTTCAACAAGCAAACTCTCATACAAAGATCTTGTTGTCTTTTCTATGTTTTCACGGATGGAAAGTGAATCTGGAAAAGAGTTCCCTTGTTCCAGCTACAAGGATAGTTTTCTTTGGGACCATAATAGATTCCCTATCTATAATATTTTTTTAACAGAGGTCAGAAAATCCAAAATGCTCTCCTCTTGCCTCTCTCTACAGTCTACTGTTTGGCCATCAGTAACTCAATGTATGAAGGTAATTGGTCTGATGCTCGCTTTCATGGACATCATTCCCTTTGCTCGATTCCATTTGAGAGCTCTACAGTTATGTATGCTCAGAAAATGGAATGGACACCATTTGGATTTGTCTCAGAGGATAGATCTAGATCAGTCGACAAAAGACTCTCTCCCATGGTGGCTGTCAGGATATACTGGTTACCCTAATATACGTGAGTGGATCTCAACTGCAGATAAATATTAATGTATCACAAAAGCAAGAACCTTGTGGAGCTCTTGTAATCCTTGTTACAGGAGAGTGGCAAGGAAGCCAGAAATATGGAGTTTGCAACATATACAGTTAATGTATATCCTTGTTTGCTGTATTTAGCACCTTTAGTAGCAAGCTGGTATTTTATATACAGTCCTGAACGCTACAACTCACAAATTTACAGTACTTGGTATATTGTATCGTATCTTGGTTGTAGAAGTGCTAATATGCTGCAATTGTACTACTGCTAGCAATGAGCCGGAGTGAGAATCGGCGTCTGCTGTAAACCCCTTAAACCAGCGTGGAAAGACTGAGAGGGGAGAGATGATGCCGCTGCGGCGTGCAGAGAGACAGAGTGAGGGTGTGTGCTGTTCCTCCAATCAGAGCCCCGGATTACCTGACAGGCAGCGTGTGAGCGCTGCAAGACTTTAGCTTGTTTGTAGGCAGGAGTGTCTCTGTGAGTTATCTGACGGACAGCGTGTGAACGCTGAAGTACTTCGGCTTGTTATAGCCAGTATCGGTTAAAAGTAGAAAGCTCCGATAATCATAAGAATGGCAGTCTGAATGAATGAGTCCTCTCTGGAATGCTATTAGAAGCACGCTGGATATGATTGATGCCGGTTGAGAACCGGGTAGGTAATTTAACAGCAACTGTTAGAATAGCACGTTGTGAGCAGGGAAATAAATCCTGATGTCAGCAGATACTGATAGTTTGCAAATCCAATGTGGGAAAAGGTGATCTCTGATAATTTAGCCTCCTGGTTTAGATAGGTGTCTTCTCTTGTTGAAAAGTCAGAATACTAAACATTAATCGGCAGGTGGAAGGGGGAGGAGCAGCCTTAAGTAACCTCAGCTTAAAGGTACAGGAACCAAACCTGACAGGTCCCCCCATCAAAACTGCTGCCCAGCAGCAGAAGGAGCCGGCTTGTGCGGATGAAGGCTGTGAAACCGAGCAATCAAGCGGGAAGCATTGATGTTGGAGGAAGGCTCCCAGGAATCCTCCTCAGCAGAAAACCCCTTCCAGTGGATCAAGTACTGAAGTTCGCCACGGAACCATCTGGAGTCAAGAACAGAGGAGACTTCATAAATTGTGTCATCCACCACAATAGGAGGGGTCTGAGATAGAGATGACTGTTGTCTGGTCGGAACGTAAGGTTTCAACAAGGAAACATGGAAAGTGGGATGAACGGGGATTTCTGGGGGCAACTTCAGAGTCACAGCATTGAGGTTCACAATCTTGGATACTTCATAAGGTCCGATGAATAAATGAGAGAATTTCCTACTGGGGGTTTTAAGTTTTAGGTGACGGGTAGATAGCCAAACAAGATCACCGATCTGGTACTCGGGAGGTTTCCTTTTCTTTTGATTGTAGTAACGTTGTTGAGTCTCCTGAGCATGTAGTATGTTATCCTTAAGGAAGGTGAATACATCTAACATAGAATTGACAGTCTCGTCAACCACTGGTGATGTGGTATTGAGGCTAGGGAATAAATGAAAGGTCGGATGGTATCCATAGTTAGCATAGAATGGTGTACTCTTGGTAGAACTATTTAAGGTGTTATTGTATGAGTATTCAGCCATCGCTAAGTTTGTTGCCCATTCATCTTGCTGGTGAGCACAATAACACCTGATGTATTGTTCTATCCACTGGTTTACACGTTCTGTTTGACCGTTAGTTTGTGGATGGTAAGAGGTGCTATAACGATGTTCTATTTTGAGCACGGAGCATAACTGTTTCCAGAACCTGGAGGTAAATTGTGTACCTCTATCAGAGATGATTATGGAGGGTAACCCATGGAGACGAACGACATGATCTAAAAACAAAGATGCTGTTTCAGATGCTGTTGGTAATTTCTTATAAGGAATGAAGTGAGCCATCTTCGTAAAACCATCCACTACTACCATTATGGTGGTACAATGGTTGGATGGAGGAAGATCCACTATAAAGTCCATACCGATGGTATGCCAAGGCCGGTCAGGAATAGGAAGGGACAACAAGGTCCCATAGGGTTTAGCTCTGTCGGACTTAGAGGTGGCACAAACTTGGCAAGTTTTAATGAACTGGAGAACGGATTGATGAAGGTTAGGCCACCAATAATTTCTTCTGATGAGTTCAATCGTTCTTTCAACACCTGGATGTCCTGCTAAGGGTGATTCATGATGGTAACGTAGAATGTCATTCCTGAATGTAGGTGGTATGTATATCTTACCATGGATATGTCCAATACCATTTGAATCCAGTTCCTGGAGATTCTTCGGATATGTAGTATCATTGTTTTGGTGGGTACGTAGTGTGTCGTAGGAATCCTTCAGCATACCAATGAATCTGTCAGGAGGAAGGATAGGTTGGTTAGATATGACTTGATCAGGAGGTTGTAGATATCTGGAAAGAGAGTCTGCCTTGCCATTCTTTTTTCCAGGCCTATATGTAATGTGGAACTGGAATCTGGTAAAAAACATACTCCAACGTAACTGGCGAGCGGATAAAGTCTTACTTGATTGGAGGTATTCCAAATTGCGATGGTCAGTATATATCAGAATTGGGTAGGAAGTCCCTTCTAGTAGATGCCTCCAATGCTCCAATGATGCTTTGATAACCAGAAGCTCCTTTTCACCTACAGGATAGTTGCGTTCTGGGGCTGTCATAAGTCGGGAAAAAAAAGCAACTGGATGTATGGGATCCTTTGGGGATCTTTGTTGAGACAATATAGCGCCCAGCGCATAGTCCGAAGCGTCTACTTCCAAAATGTATTGGAGGTTGGTATCTGGGAAGTGAAGTATGGGAGCAGTTGTGAAGGATCGTTTAAGGAGATCAAAAGCCTGTTGTGCCTGTGGATTCCACCGGAAGGATGTGAGAGATCCAGTAAGACTTGTCAAAGGTTTGGCAATGTTGGAAAATCCCTTGATGAATTTCCTGTAGAAATTTGCAAAGCCAAGGAACCGTTGTACGTCCTTCCTAGTGGTAGGAGTAGGCCACTTTTGAATTGCTTCTATTTTTCCATCTTCCATACTAACACCTGAAGAGGATATTTTATATCCTAGGAATGTAATTTCCTGAGTGTGGAAAGAACATTTTTCCGGCTTGGCGTACAGCCGATGAGTTCTTAACCGATCCAATACCCAGCGCACATGTTTCTGGTGGTCCTGCAAATTATCGGAATAGATGAGGATGTCATCCAGATAGATTACAAGGCACACGTCCAGTAGATCTCTAAAGATATCATTGATGAAATACTGGAACGTGGCGGGGGCGTTGCAGAGCCCGAATGGCATCACTAAGTACTCATAGAGCCCGTATCTGGTCCTGAAGGCGGTGAGCCACTCATCTCCTTCCCTGATCCTAAGAAGGTTATAGGCTCCCCTGAGATCAAGCTTTGTGTAGATGGTAGCTTTGCTAAGCCTTTCCACTAATTCGGGAATAAGAGGAAGAGGGTATCTGTTCTTTTTTGTCCTCTTGTTCAATTCTCTGTAATCTATGATAGGGCGTAAGGACATGTCCTTATTCCGTACAAAGAACATCCCTGCTCCTGCGGGGGAAGTGGAAGGTCTAATGAAACCCTTTTTAAGATTTTCATCGAGGTAAGTCTTGAGGTGTTCGAGTTCTGGTTGAGAGAGCGGGTATATATGACCATATGGTATGTTAACACCAGGTAAGAGTTCTATCGGGCAGTCATATATGCGATGCGGTGGTAGTTGTTCCGCTTCTTTTTTACTGAACACATCTAAATAATCCAAGTATTCGGATGGAACAGTCTCAGGTGAGAGGAGTAACTGTTGTTGAGGAGGGTAGCAGGTTTCAAGACAGAAGGGGGAGTTCAATTCCACTTCTAGAGTGTGCCAAGATATCTTGGGTTGATGTTTCTGAAGCCAGGATAGGCCTAACACAACTGAAAAAAGAGGAGATGGTAATACATCGAAGGTGATGTATTCAGTATGGCCCTTACCCAAAGTTACCTTGAGAGGAATAGTGTGATGTGTTATCGGACCTGAATTAACTAAAGTGCCATCAATAACTCGAATAGAAACTGGGCTTGCTTTCACAATCAGTGGTATTTTATTTTTTTGTGCAAGTGATAAATCAAGAAAGTTGGAGTAAGCTCCTGAATCTATGATAGCTTCAGTTCGTAGGGCTCGCTGTTCCCACTGCAAAAAGAGAGACAAGGTACAGTAAGCTGCGTTCACAATCTTATTAGTCAAGCAATGGTTAAAAGTACTTAGCTTACTTCTCTTATTGCGTTGTAGCAATGGACATTCCTTTACTAAGTGTGCGGGAGAAGCGCAGTACATGCACAAATTCTTTTGCTGTCTGCGGTGTCTTTCCTCCATGGTTAGCGGTCCTTTAGTAAACCCAATCTCCATAGGGGTGGAACTGTCCTTTGAGGGTACAGGTGTAGTGTAGTACTTCTGAGCTGCCTCGGAATGTTGGCGCTCGGATTTCCTCTCTCTAAGTCTCCTGTCTATCTGAACTGTAAGAGCCATCAGACTTTCAAGAGTTGTTGGTATCTCTATACGGGCAAGTTCGTCTTTAAGTGCGTCAGAAAGCCCTAAGCGGTATTGGTTACGCAGTGCTACCTGACTCCACTCTGAATCCTTAGTGTATAGCTTGAACTCTGAGAGGTATTCTTCCACAGGGCATCTGCCCTGTTTAAGGGAGCGCATCTTAGCTTCTGCGGTAAGTTGCTTTTGCGTATCTTCATACAATGCACTCATTTCCGTGAAGAAATCTGTAAGCGAGCCCAGGATAGGATCATTGTTCTCGAGAAAGGTGTCTGCCCAAATTCTAGGCTCCCCTGTGAGGAAGGATATCACAGTCATGACTTTAAGCCTCTCAGTATGGTAGGTTCTAGGCTTCATTTGAAAAAGCAAGTAACAGGCATTCCTGAATTGCCGAAATAGTTTCCTGTCCCCTGTGAATCTTTCAGGTAGGCAGACATGAGGTTCTGGGGTACTGTCCCTTACTGCTGCTCTGAGGTTATCATTTTGGAGTTGCAAGTCTCTCATGCCTTGGGATAGTCTTTCAACCGTTTGAGTAAGGTTGTAGACCACTGTGGGTAAATCCGCTGGATCCATAATAGGGCCGATTAATCTGTCAGGATATACTGGTTACCCTAATATACGTGAGTGGATCTCAACTGCAGATAAATATTAATGTATCACAAAAGCAAGAACCTTGTGGAGCTCTTGTAATCCTTGTTACAGGAGAGTGGCAAGGAAGCCAGAAATATGGAGTTTGCAACATATACAGTTAATGTATATCCTTGTTTGCTGTATTTAGCACCTTTAGTAGCAAGCTGGTATTTTATATACAGTCCTGAACGCTACAACTCACAAATTTACAGTACTTGGTATATTGTATTGTATCTTGGTTGTAGAAGTGCTAATATGCTGCAATTGTACTACTGCTAGCAATGAGCCGGAGTGAGAATCGGCGTCTGCTGTAAACCCCTTAAACCAGCGTGGAAAGACTGAGAGGGGAGAGATGATGCCGCTGCGGCGTGCAGAGAGACAGAGTGAGGGTGTGTGCTGTTCCTCCAATCAGAGCCCCGGATTACCTGACAGGCAGCGTGTGAGCGCTGCAAGACTTTAGCTTGTTTGTAGGCAGGAGTGTCTCTGTGAGTTATCTGACGGACAGCGTGTGAACGCTGAAGTACTTCGGCTTGTTATAGCCAGTATCGGTTAAAAGTAGAAAGCTCCGATAATCATAAGAATGGCAGTCTGAATGAATGAGTCCTCTCTGGAATGCTATTAGAAGCACGCTGGATATGATTGATGCCGGTTGAGAACCGGGTAGGTAATTTAACAGCAACTGTTAGAATAGCACGTTGTGAGCAGGGAAATAAATCCTGATGTCAGCAGATACTGATAGTTTGTAAATCCAATGTGGGAAAAGGTGATCTCTGATAATTTAGCCTCCTGGTTTAGATAGGTGTCTTCTCTTGTTGAAAAGTCAGAATACTAAACATTAATCGGCAGGTGGAAGGGGGAAGAGCAGCCTTAAGTAACCTCAGCTTAAAGGTACAGGAACCAAACCTGACAGTGGCTTTCTCAGGAACATCTGTCTCAGGGCACGTGCTTCCGGAGACCTTCCTGGGTGATAGTGACCACTGACGCCAGCCTGCTAGGCTGGGGAGCAGTATGAGACTTGTTAAAGGTGCAGGGACTATGGACTCGGGAGTCTGCTCTTCCCATAAACATCTTGGAGTTGAGAGCGATTTACAATGCTCTGATGGCTTGGCCTCAATTGTCCTTAGCCCGGTTTATCAGGTTCCAGTCGGACAACATCACCTCAGTGGCTTACATCAACCACCAGGGAGGAACTCGGAGTTCCTTAGCCATGAAGGAGTTGGCACGGATTATTCAGTGGGTGGAAGCTCACAATTGATGTCTATCTGCCATCCACATTCCAGGAGTGGACAACTGCGAAGCGGATTTCTTGAGCAGACAGACATTTCGTCCCGAGGAGTGGGCTCTCCATCTGGAGGTGTTCTCCAGGTTAACCTTCAAATGGGGGGTGCCGGAGTTGGATCTGATGGCATCTCGGCAGAATGCCAAGCTTCCAAGGTACAGTTCAAGGTCAAGAGATCCACAAATCACTCTAATAGATGCTCTGGCGGTTCCTTGGGATTTCGGTCTAGCATACCTGTTTCCTCCATTTGCGCTCCTTCCACAAGTCATTACTCGTATCAAACAGGAGAGAGCGTCTGTAATTCTAATAGCTCCTGCATGGCCTCCCAGGATCTGGTATGCAGAACTAGTGAAGATGTAATCTCTGCCACCTTGGAGGTTGCCTCTGAGGAAGGACCTTCTAACTCAGGGTCCGTTCCTCCATCCATATCTCATTTCTCTGAAGCTGACTGCTTGGAGATTAGTTCTGTCTAAGTGTGGATTCTCTGAGTTGGTCATTGAGACCATGATCGAGGCTCGCAAAAATTTTACCATAAGGTATGGCGTAAATACCTTTTATTGGTGTGAAACTAAGGGCTACTCTTGGAGTAGGGTCAGGATTCCTAGAATTTTGTCTTTTCTTCAGGAAGGTCTGGAGAAAGGGTTGTCAGTCAGTTCTCTGAAAGGCCAGATTTCTGCATTAACTATTTTGTTACACAAGCGTCTGACGAATGTGCCAGATGTTCAATCTTTTTGTCAGGCCCTGGTCAGATTCAGGCCTGTGTTTAAACCTGTTGCTCCTCCTTGGAGCCTTAATCTTGTTCTTACGTTTTGCAGCAGGCTCCATTTGAGACAATTCATTCCATAGATATTGTTACTATATTGGATGGTTTTGTTTCTTATTGCTATCTCTTCTGCTCAGAGAGTTTCGGAATGCTCGGCTTTGCAGTGTGATTCGCCTTACCTTATCATTCATGCGGATTGGAGCAGTTCTTCGTACTAAATTGGGGTTTCTTCCTAAAGTGGTTTCGAATAGAAATATTAAGCAGGAAATTGTTGTTCCTTCTCTCTGTCCCAATCCTTTTTCTAATAAAGAACGTCTGTTGCACAACTTGGATGTTGTGCATGCTCTAAAATTCTACCTACAGGTGACTAAGGATTTTTGCCAGTCTTCTGCCTTGTTTGTTTGTTTCTCAGGAAAGTGTAAGGGTCAAAAGGCTACTGCTACTTCTTTTTCCCTCTGGTTAAGAAGTATAATTCGTTTTGCTTATGAGACTGCTAGACAGCAGCCTCCTGAGAGAATTACAGCTCATTCCACTAGGGCTGTTTCCTCTTCTTGGGCTTTAAAAAATGAAGCTTCTGTGGAACAGATTTGCAAGGCTGCAACTTGGTCCTCTCTGCATACTTTTTCCAAATTTTCCAAATGTGATATTTTTGCCTCGGCTGAGGCCTCTTTTGGGAGAAAGGTTCTTCAAGCGGTGGTGCCTTCTGTTTAAGTCTGCCTGTCTTCTTCTCCCTCCCTATTAATTCCGTGTCCTCTAGCTTGGGTATTGGTTCCCACTAGTAATTGGAATGACGTTGTGGACTCTCCATATCTTAGGAAACAAAACACAATTTATGCTTACCTGATAAATTTCTTTCTTTCCGGATATGGAGAGTCCACGACCCCACCCTTTATTACAGAGCTTTCCAAACTTTTTATGTTGGTGACACACTTTTCAGACCTACATCATTTTGCGACACAGTAATTCAGTTGTACTAGCAAACAGGAGGTTAAACTAACTTGTTTTAAGAGATACAGACACATACATAAATGATATAATAACTAAATGTATTTACAAGTAACAGTATGTATGTGCAAGAATGGGAAAAAAAGTTTAACAACACTAATAGCTACTTACTATGTTAATGGGATGTATGAGGTTTATGGGATGAACAGTTTCTGAATATTAAGTGTAATATTAGATAAAGACACTCACATTGCATAAGCAAGCATTTTTAAGCTTCCACTTCCTATCCATATATCAAGAGCAGGAGCAGCAATGCACTACTGGGAGCTAGCAGCAAAAAACAAACAAACAAAACACTTTGACTACCCTGCTGCCCTCAGAGCTCTGTGAGTCCGACTGACTACTGCCCGGGCTGCAAACACACTGCTGCCCCACTCACTGACTACACGTGCAGTCACAAGCTGATTGAGAAGACTACACGTGCAGTCAGGAGCCAATGTGCTGCCAATGGGAATAGTTTCCGTTCCTGCTAAGCTGCGCCAGTAGGTTAAGATGATCTATGACCCAGTAGGTATTAATCACATGTCAACTACGTGTTATGCATAGCAGGCAGGAGGAAAGTCAGAAACCAAAAACATTTTTTAAAAAGAATTTAAAATTCAAAAAAATTTGTGCTGAAGCAGGGACACACCTACACACTGCCGCTGACTCACTAATGTGTCACGACACACAGTTTGGAAAGCACTGCTTTATTAAGACAGTTAGTTTTGACTAAACCTCAGGCACCTCTACACCTTTATGTTATTCCTTTTTAATTTCCCTTCAGTCGAATGACTGAGGATTATGGGTAGGGTAGTGACACTTAACAGCTTTGCTGTGGTGCTCTTTGCCTCCTCCTGCTGGCAAGGAGTGATATTGGTACTAGTAATTGGAATGACGTTGTGGACTCTCCATATCCAGAAAGAAAGAAATGTATCAGGTAACCATAATTTTTTTTTTATTTTTTTTTTAAAAAACAACATTTTTCTCTCTCAAGCCTTTTTATATGTATTGTACTCGTAATCTTTTAATAAGATATTAGAACATTTCTACTTATATAATATTAGAGGTAGGTGCCTGGAATCTATATTTCAGAATATTCTCTCTCTAAGGCCATTATAAGGGGAAAAAGGTAAGAACTGTTACAGTAAGTGAGAGACTTTTTACTGTGTTTTTATAATAGATTTTATTTTTCCCATTTCACTCTACTCATAGCTAATTACTTGCCACAAATGACTCTGTAACTTACCAGTTTTAGGCTTCTGAATTTATTAATATGGATATTGGGTTTTTCTAAATGAAAATATCGCCTGATCATCTCGATGTAAAAAAGGAAGATATTTTACCTCCAAATGTCCTCAGCTCACCAGATGTGATATCCCTTTAAGACTTTCTGACTATCAGCACTTCCTCCTATTTAAGGAAGTACTTTTCCATTACTCAGTGCCTGAAAATTAAAGTGGATTCTCTCATCCTGTGCTACTGCTCTTTCCAAGCAGTTTACTTATCCCTTTCAGGTCTTAAGTATTTTATTTTTTGAAGGCTGTTTGTATCAAAGTTTGCTGCACTTCATTCCTGAATCTTTTGGACTGATACTTCTAATCGTATCCCTACGCTACCGGAACTCTATCACACGCGGCTGAAGCCGCACTCACACAAGCTGCTACCGGAACGCCGCTCTCTACTATTCTCCGGTTTAGCACTTACTCTGCTATTATTACCGCTCTCCACGCTACACCATCGCTCCTGGGAAAATCTGGTCTTGTCACCACGCTGGTTTGGGTATCGTATTGTATACAAATCATAAGGTTTACAAATATAACGCTAAGTGTTTTTACTTACCTGAGGTGTATTACACTGAATTAACCTCCTCCTTGCTGGTCAATATTGTGTGTGTGCTGGAACTTTGTATATATATTTTAGAGTGTTTGTGTGAGTGCGTGAAACTTAAGGAAAGATATTTGAACATTACTTATCAAGAGTTGAACTCTATCACTTCGTTTCTTATCCTGAATATAAAGGATTTTTTCTCATTTTTTCTTTTTTTTAATTTTTTTTTAATGAATCATTGCTTATATTATAGAGGCTTAATAAGTATCTCTCATAAGATTTATTATTATCATTCATAGAGGTTTAAACCATACTTTTCACTTCAATTACTAAAAGTAAATGCTCACCTTGTACATGCTAGTAGAATAAGTTATATTTACTTGCTGTTTACAAGAATAGAGCTACATTCCATTTATTTTATTTTTATTAAATATTCTCTGAAGTTTGGTGAGACAAAATTATCACAGAATTTTCAGGCCTTAAAAATAAAGGCCTAGATTTAGAGTTCGGCGGTAGCCGTCAAAACCAGCGTTAGAGGCTCCTAACGCTGGTTTTGGCCGCCCGCTGGTATTTGGAGTCAGTGATTAAAGGGTCTAACGCTCACTTTACAGCCGCGACTTTTCCATACCGCAGATCCCCCTACGCCATTTGCGTAGCCTATCTTTTCAATGGGATCTTTCTAACGCTGGTATTTAGAGTCGTTTCTGCAGTGAGCGTTAGAGCTCTAACGACAAGATTCCAGCCGCCTGAAAAAAGCAGGAGTTAAGAGCTTTCTGGCTAACGCCGGTTCATAAAGCTCTTAACTACTGTACCCTAAACTACACTAACACCCATAAACTACCTATGTACCCCTAAACCGAGGTCCCCCCACATCGCCGCCACTCGATTAAAATTTTTAACCCCTAATCTGCCGACCGCCACCTACGTTATACTTATGTACCCCTAATCTGCTGCCCCTAACCCCGCCGACCCCTATATTATATTTATTAACCCCTAACTTGCCCCACACAACGTCGCCGCAAGCTACTTAAAATAATTAACCCCTAATCTTCCGACCGCAAATCGCCGCCACCTACGTTATCCCTATGTACCCCTAATCTTCTGCCCCTAACATCGCCGACCCCTATGTTATATTTATTAACCCCTAATCTGCCCCCCACAACGTCGCCGACACCTACCTACACTTATTAACCCCTAATCTGCCGACCGGACCTGAGCGCTACTATAATAAAGTTATTAACCCCTAATCCGCCTCACTAACCCTATCATAAATAGTATTAACCCCTAATCTGCCCTCCCTAACATCGCCGACACCTACCTTCAATTATTAACCCCTAATCTGCCGACCGGAGCTCACCGCTATTCTAATAAATGTATTAACCCCTAAAGCTAAGTCTAACCCTAACACTAACACCCCCCTAAGTTAAATATAATTTTTATCTAACGAAATAAATTAACTCTTATTAAATAAATGATTCCTATTTAAAGCTAAATACTTACCTGTAAAATAAATCCTAATATAGCTACAATATAAATTACATTTATATTATAGCTATTTTAGGATTAATATTTATTTTACAGGTAACTTTGTATTTATTTTAACCAGGTACAATAGCTATTAAATAGTTAAGAACTATTTAATAGTTACCTAGTTAAAATAATTACAAATTTACCTGTAAAATAAATCCTAACCTAAGATATAATTAAACCTAACACTACCCTATCAATAAAATAATTAAATAAACTACCTACAATTACCTACAATTAACCTAACACTACACTATCAATAAATTAATTAAACACAATTGCTACAAATAAATACAATTAAATAAACTATCTAAAGTACAAAAAATAAAAAAGAACTAAGTTACAGAAAATAAAAAAATATTTACAAACATAAGAAAAATATTACAACAATTTTAAACTAATTACACCTACTCTAAGCCCCCTAATAAAATAACAAAGACCCCCAAAATAAAAAATTCCCTACCCTATTCTAAATTTAAAAAGTTACAAGCTCTTTTACCTTACCAGCCCTGAACAGGGCCCTTTGCGGGGCATGCCCCAAGAAGTTCAGCTCTTTTGCCTGTAAAAGAAAACATACAATACCCCCCCCCCCCCAACATTACAACCCACCACCCACATACCCCTAATCTAACCCAAACCCCCCTTAAATAAACCTAACACTAAGCCCCTGATGATCTTCCTACCTTGTCTTCACCATGCCAGGTTCACCGATCCGTCCTGGCTCCAAGATCTTCATCCAACCCAAGCGGGGGTTGGCGATCCATAATCCGGTGCTCCAAAGTCTTCCTCCTATCCGGCAAGAAGAGGACATCCGGACCGGCAAACATCTTCTCCAAGCGGCATCTTCTATGTTCTTCCATCCGATGACGACCGGCTCCATCTTGAAGACCTCCAGCGCGGATCCATCCTCTTCTTCCGACGACTAGACGACGAATGACGGTTCCTTTAAGGGACGTCATCCAAGATGGCGTCCCTCGAATTCCGATTGGCTGATAGGATTCTATCAGCCAATCGGAATTAAGGTAGGAATTTTCTGATTGGCTGATGGAATCAGCCAATCAGAATCAAGTTCAATCCGATTGGCTGATCCAATCAGCCAATCAGATTGAGCTCGCATTCTATTGGCTGTTCCGATCAGCCAATACAATGCGAGCTCAATCTGATTGGCTGATTGGATCAGCCAATCGGATTGAACTTGATTCTAATTGGCTGATTCCATCAGCCAATCAGAAAATTCCTACCTTAATTCCGATTGGCTGATAGAATCCTATCAGCCAATCGGAATTCGAGGGACGCCATCTTGGATGACGTCCCTTAAAGGAACCGTCATTCGTCGTCTAGTCGTCGGAAGAAGAGGATGGATCCGCGCTGGAGGTCTTCAAGATGGAGCCGGTCGTCATCGGATGGAAGAACATAGAAGATGCCGCTTGGAGAAGATGTTTGCCGGTCCGGATGTCCTCTTCTTGCCGGATAGGAGGAAGACTTTGGAGCACCGGATTATGGATCGCCAACCCCCGCTTGGGTTGGATGAAGATCTTGGAGCCAGGACGGATCGGTGAACCTGGCATGGTGAAGACAAGGTAGGAAGATCATCAGGGGCTTAGTGTTAGGTTTATTTAAGGGGGGTTTGGGTTAGATTAGGGGTATGTGGGTGGTGGGTTGTAATGTTGGGGGGGGGTATTGTATGTTTTTTTTTACAGGCAAAAGAGCTGAAATTCTTGGGGCATGCCCCGCAAAGGGCCCTGTTCAGGGCTGGTAAGGTAAAAGAGCTTGTAATTTTTGTATTTTAGAATAGGGTAGGGAATTTTTTATTTTGGGGGTCTTTGTTATTTTATTAGGGGGCTTAGAGTAGGTGTAATTAGTTTAAAATTGTTGTAATATTTTTCTTATGTTTGTAAATATTTTTTTATTTTCTGTAACTTAGTTCTTTTTTATTTTTTGTACTTTAGATAGTTTATTTAATTGTATTTATTTGTAGCAATTGTGTTTAATTAATTTATTGATAGTGTAGTGTTAGGTTAATTGTAGGTAATTGTAGGTAGTTTATTTAATTATTTTATTGATAGGGTAGTGTTAGGTTTAATTATAACTTAGGTTAGGATTTATTTTACAGGTAAATTTGTAATTATTTTAACTAGGTAACTATTAAATAGTTCTTAACTATTTAATAGCTATTGTACCTGGTTAAAATAAATACAAAGTTACCTGTAAAATAAATATTAATCCTAAAATAGCTATAATATAAATGTAATTTATATTGTAGCTATATTAGGATTTATTTTACAGGTAAGTATTTAGCTTTAAATAGGAATCATTTATTTAATAAGAGTTAATTTATTTCGTTAGATAAAAATTATATTTAACTTAGGGGGGTGTTAGTGTTAGGGTTAGACTTAGCTTTAGGGGTTAATACATTTATTAGAATAGCGGTGAGCTCCGGTCGGCAGATTAGGGGTTAATAATTGAAGGTAGGTGTCGGAGATGTTAGGGAGGGCAGATTAGGGGTTAATACTATTTATGATAGGGTTAGTGAGGCGGATTAGGGGTTAATAACTTTATTATAGTAGCGCTCAGGTCCGGTCGGCAGATTAGGGGTTAATAAGTGTAGGTAGGTGTCGGCGACGTTGTGGGGGGCAGATTAGGGGTTAATAAATATAACATAGGGGTCGGCGATGTTAGGGCAGCAGATTAGGGGTACATAGGGATAACGTAGGTGGCGGCGGTTTACGGAGCGGCAGATTAGGGGTTAAAAGTGTAATGCAGGGGTCAGCGATAGCGGGGGCGGCAGATTAGGGGTTAATAAGTGTAAGGCTAGGGGTGTTTAGACTCGGGGTACATGTTAGAGTGTTAGGTGCAGACGTAGGAAGTGTTTCCCCATAGGAAACAATGGGGCTGCGTTAGGAGCTGAACGCTGCTTTTTTGCAGGTGTTAGGTTTTTTTTCAGCTCAAACAGCCCCATTGTTTCCTATGGGAGAATCGTGCACGAGCACGTTTTTGAGGCCGGCCGCGTCCGTAAGCAACTCTGGTATCGAGAGTTGTATTTGCGGTAAAAATGCTCTACGCTCCTTTTTTGGAGCCTAACGCAGCATTTGTTTGAACTCTCGATACCAGAGTTAAATTTATGGTGCGGCCAGAAAAAAGCCTGCGGAGCGTTAACAGCCCTTTTACCGCCAAACTCCAAATCTAGCCGAAAGTTTTTTTTTTAATTTTTGGAAGATGGATCCAAATGAAATTAAAAATGAATTTTCTAATATTCATCAAAAACTAGAATATCTTGCTAGAGCCTTAACAGAGGTACAAACTGAAAATAAAGCTCTCAAAACCTTAATAAAAGATTGTATGTCAGGGAAAGAAGCAGGAATTGCTGAACCTCACATACAATACCCACAACCCTTCTCTGGCAAGCGCAGCGATTTCAGGGATTTTAAAAGTGCATGCAAACTTCTTTTCTCACTTAGACCTAAAACATACCATAGTGAAAGGATAAAGGTCTGTACCACTATTTCCTTCCTCCAGGGGGAGCCACGCTCCTGGGCCAATAGATTCTTTGAAAGTGAACATCCAATATTAGATTCGCTTGAAGAATTTTTTCTAGCTATGACTGCCTTGTATGAGGATTCCCACACTCAAATAACAGCTGAAAATAAATTAAGATCTATGAGACAGGGGAAAAGAAACATTGAAGAATATATTACTGAATTTCAAATGTGGATAGATGACTCTCAATGGAACGAGATCAGCTTAAAGAACCAATTCAGATTGGGTCTCTCTGAATCCCTTAAAGATGAATTGTCACGATTAGAGATGCCTGACACACTGAATGGGTTGATGAAATTAAGCACCACTTTGGACCGAAGGTTACGTGAAAGAAAGGCTGAAAGAGCTTCCTATGAAGTTGTGCCCAAACGTTCCTATCCCTGTTCTACAACCATGGAAAAAGCTGTTTCAAACCAGGTTCCTATGGAGATTGGAACTATAAGGGGTCCTCTAACCCCAGAAGAAAAAACCAGACGCAGATTAGAAAATCTCTGTCTTTATTGTGGACAAAAGGACCACTCCGTCACAAATTGTCCATCTCTATTGAGACAGAAAAAGGGTAAGGGTAGTTTCAATCACAATATTTTTCACATTACCCAAAATCCACATCTCACTCTCACCTTTTCTTTACAGTGGGATCAGAAAAACGTGCGGTCTAACGCTTTGATTGATTCTGGGGCGTCAGGAAATTATATAGATATAGCATATGTTAAGCTCAATAAAATTCCAACTGTTGTTAAAACACATCCTGTTTCAGTTAAACTTATTGGTGGTTCTATTATACAACAGGGCCCCATTACCCATCAGACAATCCCTTTACTCATAACAACTGACCAAGGACATTCTGAATATATTACTTTTGACCTCATACCTATCTACATGCATACTATCATCTTAGGATTTAGCTGGTTACAAATACATAATCCTCATATTGACTGGTCATCACCACAAGTAAACTTTGACTCTGACTATTGTATAAAGACTTGTTTTCCCTATCAGGTAATCTCTACTATAGAACATGAGCTGCCTCAAATTTATCAGGACCTGGCAGAGGTGTTTGACCTCAAGGAGGCAGAAAACCTCCCACCACATAGGGAATTTGACTGTCCCATTGATTTAATACCGGGATCTCAAATACCACATGGAAAGATTTACCCTCTTTCACAAGAAGAATTGGTATATCTAAGATCATATTTAGATGAAAACTTGCGAAAAGGGTTCATCTCACACTCAACATCCCCTGCTGCTGCAGGACTGTTTTTAGTACGCAACAAAGATGGAACAATAAGACCTATTATTGACTACAGGGCATTTAATGAAATAACAATTAAAAATAGGTATCCTCTACCTCTCATACCAGAGTTACTAGAAAGATTAAATGAGGCCACAATCTACTCAAAATTAGATCTAAAGGGCGCTTATAATCTTATTCGCATAAAGGAAGGACATGAATGGAAAACTGCGTTCAGAACCCGTTATGGTCTTTTCCAGTATAACGTAATGCCCTTTGGTCTAAGCAATGCTCCCGCAACCTTCCAACATTTTATCAACGAGATTTTTCATGATCTAATGGATATCTGTGTCATCATATATCTAGATGATATTCTGATTTATTCAAAATCTTCCATAGAACATGAAAAACATGTTAGGTGGGTTCTTACTCGTCTCAAGGAGCATAAGTTATATGCAAAGCTGGAAAAATGTGTTTTCCATGTCTCTAAAATAAAGTTTTTGGGTTATATAATTACCCCAAACAAAATAGAAATGGATCCTGAAAAAGTAGCCACAATTAAAGACTGGCCTATACCCACTACAGTAAAAGCATTACAGCGATTTATTGGTTTCGCAAACTATTACCGTAAATTTATTAAAAACTTTTCCTCAGTGATAAGACCATTAACACAATTAACTAGTATAAAACATCGCTTTAAGTGGTCTGAACAAGCCCAGAAGACTTTTGATAGTCTTAAGGAAATGTTCACAACAGCTCCAATACTAACACTGCCTAAATTTGATCAACAATTCCTGTTGGAAGTTGATGCATCGAACACAGGCATTGGGGCTATTCTTTCCCAACAAAATAAGGAGACAGGTGAAGTTCATCCCATTGCGTTCTATTCAAGAACTTTGACTTCTGCTGAAGCTAACTATAGTGTTGGAGATAAAGAACTACTTGCTATTAAGTGTTCACTAGAACAATGGAGACACCTACTAGAAGGATCAGTAATTCCATTTCTTATTTATACTGATCATAAAAACTTAGAATACTTAAAGAAGAATAAGACTTTAACAGCTAGACAAGCAAGGTGGTCCCTTTTTTTAGATCGCTTCAACTTTTTAATAACTTATAAACCAGGGAGTCAAAACACAAAGGCAGATGCACTTTCTCGTATTCATGAGTTACTTCCTCATGAACAACCTAACTTCACTATCCCTCCAGAAAAGATAATAGGTACCTTAACACCCTTAGAAGAAGAGATTCACACTGCTCTAAAACAGGATTCAATACCACTACAGAATTGTTCAAAAGATCCTACTACAGGTCTTTTTTATCATGAGGAAAAGTGATATGTACCTGAGAAAATAAGATCTTCCATTCTCACACACACCCATGATGACACCATATCTGGTCACCCAGGGATACAGAAAACCATTGAACTTACCCGTCGTAAGTTTTGGTGGCCAGGGATGAATAAATATATTTATGATTACGTCTCTAGGTGTGAGAATTGCGCTAGAAATAAAATTGAACATAAAAAACCCATAGGGTTACTCAGACCTCTGCCCATTCCAGATAAACCATGGAGTACTATTGCCATGGATTTTATAGTGGAGTTACCTGCATCACAACAATATAACACTATCATGGTAGTAGTCGACCATTTAACAAGACTGGCTCATTTTATTCCACTCAAGGGATTACCAACTGCCATGACTACAGCTAAAGTATTTCTTGATCAGGTTGTAAGACTACACGGTTTACCCTCTAATATTATTACTGATAGGGGTACCCAATTCACCTCTTCCTTCTGGAGATCTTTGTGTAAGCTACTAAAAATTGATCATCACTACACTACTGCTTTCCATCCACAAACAAATGGGTTGACAGAAAGACTGAACCAGACCATTGAACACTTTTTACGTTGTTATATTTCACATTTACAAGATGACTGGTTAATTTACCTTCCTATGGCAGAATTTACTCATAATAATTCATTGTGTTCCTCAATCAAAACATCCCCCTTTTTCGCAACTTATGGGTACCATCCTAACACCATAACCTTGTCCCACAAAACAGTAAATTCCCCTTCAGCTTTAGATTTTTCTTCCAAACTTCAAGATCGATTGAAAGTATTGAAAACACATCTAGCTGAGGCTAAGGAATACCAAAAGAAATACTATGATCGGAAACATTCGATTGGACCTGAATATAAAATAGGTGACTTAGTGTTACTATCTACTAAAAACCTCAAACTTCAGGTCCCTAGCAAGAAATTGGCTAACCAGTTTCTGGGACCTTACCCTGTAGAGCAGATAATAAATCCCAATGTGGTCAAGCTCACGTTACCCAAGGATTACAAGTTTCATCCCACCTTCCATATTTCATTATTGAAACCTTTCCATTCAATAACACGCACAGCAGTTGATCTTCCACCTCCTATCTCAGTGGATCTTCAAGAGGAATTTGAAGTTGAATCAATACTGGATTCTAGGATTCGACGACAAAGATTAGAATATCTCATCAGATGGAAGGGTTACGGTCCAGAGGATGATTCCTGGCATCTTCATTCAGAAGTTCATGCCCCTCATCTGGTAAAGTCATTTCATCATTGTTACCCCCTTAAACCTGGTCTGGAATCCCCGGGGGTGATTCCCTGAGAAGGGGGGGATGTGATATCCCTTTAAGACTTTCTGACTATCAGCACTTCCTCCTATTTAAGGAAGTACTTTTCCATTACTCAGTGCCTGAAAATTAAAGTGGATTCTCTCATCCTGTGCTACTGCTCTTTCCAAGCAGTTTACTTATCCCTTTCAGGTCTTAAGTATTTTATTTTTTGAAGGCTGTTTGTATCAAAGTTTGCTGCACTTCATTCCTGAATCTTTTGGACTGATACTTCTAATCGTATCCCTACGCTACCGGAACTCTATCACACGCGGCTGAAGCCGCACTCACACAAGCTGCTACCGGAACGCCGCTCTCTACTATTCTCCGGTTTAGCACTTACTCTGCTATTATTACCGCTCTCCACGCTACACCATCGCTCCTGGGAAAATCTGGTCTTGTCACCACGCTGGTTTGGGTATCGTATTGTATACAAATCATAAGGTTTACAAATATAACGCTAAGTGTTTTTACTTACCTGAGGTGTATTACACTGAATTAACCTCCTCCTTGCTGGTCAATATTGCGTGTGTGCTGGAACTTTGTATATATATTTTAGAGTGTTTGTGTGAGTGCGTGAAACTTAAAGGGACATAATACTCATATGCTAAATCACTTGAAACTGATGCAGTATAACTGCAAAAAGCTGACAGGAAAATATCACCTGAGCATCTCTATGTAAAAAAGGAAGATATTTTACCTCACAATTTCCTCAGCTCAGCAGAGTAAGTTCTGTGTAAAAAGTTATACTCAGCTGCTCCCAGCTGCAGGTAAATAAATTTAAAAAAATGAAGAAATGAACAGCAGCCAATCAGCATCAGCAGTGCTGAGGACATGAACTCTTACTGTGATCTCATGAGATTTGACTTAACTCTCATGAGATTTCATAGTAAGCTTCCTTTACCTGATTGGTGAAATAATATGAGAGTGCACGATGCTAGTCCCTTCAGATGTCCCAGGACAGACACACTAAAATGCTGCTTAGAAATCCTTTACAATGGGAGGTGGCTACTGAGGAACTTTTGAGGTAAAATATCTTTCTTTTTTACATAGAGATGTTCAAGTGATATTTTCTAATCAGCTTTTTACAGCTATGCTGCATCACTTTCAAGTGTTTAAACATTTGGGTATTATGGCCCTTTAAGGAAAGATATTTGAACATTACTTATCAAGAGTTGAACTCTATCACTTCGTTTCTTATCCTGAATATAAAGGATTTTTTCTCATTTTTTATTTTTTTTTATTTTTTTTTAATGAATCATTGCTTATATTATAGAGGCTTAATAAGTATCTCTCATAAGATTTATTATTATCATTCATAGAGGTTTAAACCATACTTTTCACTTCAATTACTAAAAGTAAATGCTCACCTTGTACATGCTAGTAGAATAAGTTATATTTACTTGCTGTTTACAAGAATAGAGCTACATTCCATTTATTTTATTTTTATTAAATATTCTCTGAAGTTTGGTGAGACAAAATTATCACACCAGAGTAAGTTCTGTGTAAAAAGTTATACTTCAGCTGCAGGTAAAAAAAATAATAATGAAGAAATGAACTGCAGCCAATCGGCATCATCAGTGCTGAGGTCATGAACTCTTTTACTGTGATCTCATGAGATTTCACTTAACTCTCATGAGATTTCATAGTAAACTGAAAAAGGAAATAACATGAGTGTGCATGAGGCTCACTCCCTTCCAGGTCCCGGAACAGGCATACTGATTTGCTGCTTAAAGTCCTTTGCAATAGGGTGTGAATACTTTTTTTGAGGTAAAACATGTTTCTTTTTTACATAGAAATGTTCAGGTGATATTTTCTAATCTGCTTTTTACAGCTATGCTGCATCACTTTCAAGTGTTTCAACATTTGGGTATCATGGCCCTTTAACAAATATAAAATACAAAACAACATGTAATGTATTTTCTGTTCCAGGAACCAAGCTCACAACATAATTTCTATGTATTATGAAGAACTAATAATACATCCAAATATGCATTATGAGCAAATTCCTGCAGAGGGAGACCTAACCTCACAAAACAATGTAGCTATTAAAGTGTTAAAATAAATCTTTGATTACTGTTAAAAGGAAATTGAATTACTGTGCTAGATTTAGATGAATACTTATATATATATAGCATGTATTTTTTTCTGTAAAAACAAAGGTATAATGATATAACTATAGCAGACATCCCAACTCTCCCTGAAGTTCAGGGAGTCTCCCTGATTGTAATAGTGGCTCCCTGATGCCAGCAAATGGAATGCAATCTCCCTGAAACTCCAAGTATCATGATCCAATGTGGCCCAAATCCAGAAAAGTGTTTCTTTAAAGAATGCCTTTAGTTGCTGGGACGTTATAGAACCCTCAAAGCATGCATCAGTAACCAAAAAGCCCCCACTTATTCTAATAAAATAAAACACAAATACTACCTTATTTACTGCACATAATTAAACTTTGTATTCAAAAATATTTAAGAATTTAACAAGTGTACGATCACTGGAAAATAGGTTTGTTGTATGTGGTTGTGCAATAAAGCTACATTTTTAAATGTGACTTTAGTGGGAAGCTACTTTAATCTTAAGTCTCTATCTTGTTTAGGGTTTCAAGGTGTCCAATATATAACTGGGGGGTGGCGGCACAGTAGCGGGTGAAACCACCACCCTGAAATGAGTTTTTGCAGGTTGGGATGTCTGCTATATATTCATATTTAAAGGACCACTCAATACAGTAGAACTGCAAATTTTAAATAAGCAGTAGGTTTTTTTCTGACAAATTTATTTTTGTCTACTATTTTCTGCCCCCTGTATCATGTGACAGACATCAGTCAATCACATACTAGTATTAGTATACCCTGTAAGCTTGTGCACATGCTCAGTAGGGGCTCGTTCCCATAAAAGTGTGAATATAAAAATAATGTGCAAAATGCGCTTTTTGAATCAGAAAAGTTTATTTTGACTTGAGTGTACCAGTTTAAAGAGATGTTATTCACTAATAATACATCCAAATATGCATTATAGCAAATTCCTGCAGAGGGAGACCTATCATCACAAAACAATGTAACTATTAAAAGTGTTAAAACAAATCTATGATTACTGTTAAAAGGAAATTGAATTACTGTGCTAGATTTATTAGCATGTAGTTTTTATATAAAAACAAAGGTATAATGATATAACTATATATTCCTGTTTAATGGACCACCAATGCAGTAGAATTACATAATTAACAAGTGCATAACAAAAATGATTTAACACCTACTCTGAATTTCAAATAAGCAGTAGATTTTTTTCTGACAATTTTTTTTTACCTTTTTTTTTGGCCCCATGTGACAGACTTCAGCCAAACACAGATTAGTATAAGTATACCATGTGACCTTGTGCAGATACTCAGTAGGATCTTGTTCCCAATAAAGTGTGAATATAAAAAGATTGCAAAATTTGATAATGGAAGTAAATTGGAAAGTGTCTTAAAACTGCATGCTCTTTCTGAATCATAAAAGTTTAATTTGACTTGAGTGTCCCTTTAAAGAGATATTATTTACCATAGATATTTAATTATGCATAATTAAAACAAAACTTTGCATTATTTATTTTGCCTAGTTTTCCTATAATGTAAAGTACATTTGTAGTGTTCCACTCCCCCTAAGGTGGCCGGAGTCCAGTCTGTGGAAAATAGAACCCTGACCCTCCTACATGCTACACAACGATTGGTTCATACGTTCTGGAGCTTGTTTATATTTATACCTAATTGGTCATGGCAAATGAAGTAATAAAAACAATATTCATCAGTCTTTTCAACAGGTGTTTCCCAAGACTGAAAAACAATTTTCCTTTAAAAAAATAAATAAACAAACATTTTTTAACAAAAACTGTTTTAATTTATTTTAATGCATTTGTTCTGTATGCAATCTAGTGAATAATTTCTCATGTATAAATAATTTTTTTTTATTTAATGTTCCTTTAAAGTATAGCTAGATACAGTAGAATATTTGAGAGAGAATATAATTTAATACCGCAATGTATACACTGTTTTAGCTCAAATATAAGGTATCTAAAGGCAGATGTAATAGTGACCATCCAAAAACTCTGAGAATTCTAGAATTTGTCCTTGATTTAAGTTTTTTAGAATTTGTTCAGCTAATTTGTTGCTCTAACCCCCCACACACACACATACACACAATTATACTTTCTTACCATCCAAGATGGCATCCCTTACATTCCGATTGGCTGATAGAATTCTATCAGCCAATAGGAATTAAAGGTGAAAAAATCCTATTGGCTGTTGCAATCAGCCAATAGGATTGAGCTTGCATTATTCTGGCTATTCCAATCAGCCAATAGAATGCAAGCTCAATCCTATTGGCTGATTGGATCAGCCAATAGGATGAAAGCTCAATCCTATTGGCTGATTGCAACAGCAAATAGGATTTTTTCACCTTTAATTCCTATTGGCTGATAGAATTCTATCAGCCAATCGGAATGTAAGGGATGCAATCTTGGATGGTAAGAAAGTATAATTGTGTGTATGTGTGTGTGTGTGTGTGTGAGGGGGGTTAGAGCAACAAATTAGCTGAACAAATTCTAAAAAACTTAAATCAAAGACAAATTCTAGAATTCTCAGCTCGATGAGGATTTCTGCCCGCTTGGATGAAGACTTCTGCCCGCTTTGATGAGGACTCCGCCGGCTGGATGAGGATAGATGTCCGGACTTCGAAAACTGTAAGTGGATCTTCGGGGGTTAGTGTTAGGTTTTTTTAAGGGTTTTTGGGTGGGTTTTATTTTTATCTTAGGCTTTGGGCACTTCGTAAAAGAGCTGATTGCCCTTTTCAGGGCATGGCAAAAGAGCTTAATGCCCTTTTAAAGGCAATGCCCATCCAAATGCCCTTTTCAGGGCAATGGTTAGCTTAGGTTTATTTAGATTTTTATTTGGGGGGTTTGGTTGGGGGGTGGTGGGTTTTACTGTTGGGGGGTGTTTGTATTTTTTTTTACAGGTAAAAAGCTGATTTCTTTGGGGCAATGCCACACAAAAGGCCCTTTTAAGGGCCATTGGCAGTTTAGTGTAGGCTAGGGTTTTTTTTATTTTGGGTGGGCTTTTTTATTTTGATAGGGCTATTAGATTAGTAGTAATTCGTTTTTATTTTTGATAATTTTGTTTTTTATTTTGTGTAATTTAGTGTTTATTTTTTTGTGATTTAGATAATTGTATTTTATTAATTTAATTTATTTTATTGTAATGTTAGGTTTTAGTGTAAAGCAGGTTAGGTTTTATTTTACAGGTAACTTTGTATTCATTTTAACTAGGTAGTTAGTAAATAGTTAATAACTATTTACTAACTAGTCTACCTAGTTAAAATAAATACAAACGTACCTGTGAAATAAAAATAAAACCTAAGCTAGCTACAACAATATAACTATTAGTTATATTGTAGCTAGCTTAGGTTTTATTTTATAGGTAAGTATTTAGCTTTAAATAGGAATTATTTAAGTAATAATTGTTTTATTTAGATTTATTTTAATTATATTTAAGTTGGGGGGGTTAGGGTTAGACTAAGGCTTAGGGTTACGTTAGGGTTAGGGTTATGCTTAGGGTTACGCTAGGGTTAGGTTTAAGGGTTAAAATATTTATTTAGTGTTAGTGATGTGGGAGGCCAGAGGTTTAGGGGTTAATAACTTTAGTATAGTGACGGCGACATTGGGGGCGTCAGATTAGGGGTTAATAACTGTAATGTAGGTGGCAGCGATATCGGGAGCGGCAGATTAGGGATTAATAGTTTTATTTAGGTGGCGGAGATGTTAGGGGCAGCAGATTGGGGTTGATAACATTATGTAGGTTGCAGTGATGTTAGGGGCAGCAAATTAGGGGTGTTTAGACTTGGTTTTTATGTTAGGGTGTTAGGTTTAAACATAACTTTTTCTTTCCCCATAGACATCAATGGGGCTGCGTTACAGAGCTGTTGTTTCCCCGATCGCAGGTGTTAGGCTTTTTTTTAGCCAACTCTCCCCATTGATGTCTAACGGGAAATCGTGCACGAGCACGTCAAAACACTGCTTGTATTTGGGTGAGGTATGGAGCTCAACATAACCATATCGCCCGCACAAGCCGGGTTTTTCAAAACCTGTAATAGCAGCGCTATAGGGAGGTTAAATACCGCCGCTTTTGTGGCGGTCGTTAATTTCCTTATAGCGCTCAAAATTCGTAATCTAACTGAATATTAACATACAGTGAAACTATAAAACTATTGTGTTTATAACAAATATGAATAGGGGATGCATAAGATTGAAAGATGTATTCAAAAGTGCCAACAGACTAAAAATGCTCATCAATACGGATTTTCAAGAGGTAAAAAATTTTGTAAAAATTGCTGCAAATAGTGTTTTCTGGTGGTGGTGAGAGCTCTCAATGTGGGGAATGTATGTCTACTTTTCAGGGTAATAATCAACTAATCCACTGGCCCTATTGCCTTTCTAACCAGATTATGTAGGGTCTCCTATCAAACACGGGCAATCTTTTCCTGCCTCTCCGAATGTTCTGGGGACTTCTCCGGTGCGGCTGGCGTCCTCGTGGATCTGTTTACGTCAGTCGGCCCCTCTCATTCTCAGAGGGTGACGTACGGTAGCACTTCTCCAATTAGCAACCAGACACCTGCTCCACACCCACGAAAGCCAATACGATATGTGGCAAAGTAATCATAGCCTATATAGAGGCTATAATTACGGCTCTCTATAGCTGAATCGCATAAGCCATTTGTGCCACACCGCTTGCTTGAACTAGCTGTTTTGCAGCATCCTCCTGGAAGATGTTATTCCGTTTTGCATCAGCCAATAGGATTTTTCCTACCTTAATTCCAATTGGCTGATAGAATCCTATCAGCCAATCGGAATTCAAGGGACGCCATCTTGGATGACGTCATTTAAAGGAATCATCATTCGTTGGGTAGTCGTTGGTCTGGATGGATGCTCCGAGTCGGCTGGCTTCAAGATGGACCCGCTCCGCTCCGGATGGATGAAGATAGAAGATGCCGCCTGGATGAAGACTTATGGCCGTCTGGAGGTCCTCTTCTGCCCGGATCGGATGAAGACTTCTGCCCCTCTGGAGGACCACTTGTGCCCGGCTGGGTGAAGACGACTCAAGGTAGGGTGATCTTCAAGGAGTTAGTGTTAGGTTTTATTAAGGGGGGATTGGGTGGGTTTTAGAGTAGGGTTGGGTGTGTGGGTGGTGGGTTTTAATGTTGGGGGGGTATTGTATTTTTTTTTACAGGTAAAAGAGCTGATTACTTTGGGGCAATGCCCCGCAAAAGGCCCTTTTTTATTTGTAATTTAGAATAGGGTAGGTAATTTTTTTTATTTTGAGGGGCTTTTTTATTTTATTAGGGGGATTAGATTAGGTGTAATTAGTTTAAAAATTTGTAATTATTTTTTTATTTTCTGTAATTTAGTGTTTTTTACGTACTTTAGTTTATTTAATTTAATTGTAATTAATTGTAGTTAGTTTAGGTAATTAATTTAATTATAGTGTAGTGTTAGGTGTAATTGTAACTTAGATTAGGGTTTATTTTACAGGTAAATTTGTATTTATTTTAGCTAGGTAGTTATTAAATAGTTAATAACTATTTAATAACTATTGTACCTAGTTAAAATAAATACAAACTTGCCTGTAAAATAAAAATAAACCCTGAGATAGCTACAATGTAACTATTAGTTATATCGTAGCTAGCTTAGGGTATATTTTATAAGTATTTAGTTTTAAATAGGAATAATTTAGTTAATTGTAGTAAATTTATTTAGATGTATTTAAATTATATTTAAGTTAGGGGGGTGTTAGGGTTAGACCTAGGTTTAATAACTTTATTATAGTGGCCGCGACATTGGCGGCAGCAGATTAGGGGTTAATAAATTTAATATAGTTGCGTCGACGTTGGGGGGGGCAGATTAGGGATTAATAACTATAATGTAGGTGTCGGCGATGTTGGGGGCAGCAAATTAGGTGTTCATAAGTATAATGTAGGTGGCGGCGGTGTCCGGAGCGGCAGATTAGGGGTTAATAATATAATGCAGGTGTCGGGGGCAGCAGATTAGGGGTTAATAAGTGTAAGATTAGGGGTGTTTAGACTCGGGGTTCATGTTAGGTTGTTAGATGCAGACATAAAATGTATTTCCACATAGGAATCAATGGGGCTGTGTTAGGAGCTGAACGCTGCTTTTTTGCAGGTGTTTGGGGTTTTTTCAGCCAATTCTGCCCCATTGATTCCTATGGGGAAATCGTGCACGAGCACGTTTAGCCAGCTCACCGCTACCGTAAGCAGCGCTGGTATTGAGGTGAGATGTGGAGCAAAATTTTGCTCTCCGCTCACTTTTTAGAGGCTAACGCCGGGGTTGGAAAAACCTGTAATACCAGCGCTGTTTGTAGGTGAGCGGTGAGCATAAACTAAGCGTTATCACCGCAAGCCTTAACGACAAAAACTCGTAATCTAGCCGTATGTGTTGTGTTAATATATATTTTTTAATCTTCGCTATGGACATTGCACACAAGCTGGTCTGGGGTTAACTGCCTGACAAAAGTCTTGTTTTTACCAAATATCAGGGGTGCTGTACTGACTTTGATAAGTATTAAAGGAAAGGAAAGTCAAAATTAAACTTGCATGATTCAGATAAAGCGTGTAATTTTAAGACACATTTAAATTCACATCTATTTTAAAATGTGCTTTGTTCTCTTGGTATCCCTTGTTGAAAAAGAATATGTACATATCCTACACTAGTGTACTAGTCTGAGCAGGTTGCTGATTGGTGCCTGCACACATTTGTCTCTAGTGATTGGCAAACAGACATGTGCACAGCGGAAAAATTTGTTTTGGACCGATTCGACTGAATTTGAAGAATTCTCTTGATAAGTCAAATTAAAAACAATAAAGAGATGTCCTAGATTAAGGGGTCAGCCGGTCAGAGAGTGAACCAAACACATATTTGTTGGATGTTTATAAAAGAAATAAAGCAGCTCTGCTTAGCTTGGTAGAGATCTGTGTTGAAATAAAATAAAAAATTATAGTGGAATAAGTTTTGAACCAGTTAGATTTTTGCTTTTCCAGTGGCATTTCCTGATATCTGTTTGAATGTGGGGATCCAGAACAATGTATTCTATGGAGCATATTTATCAAGCTCCGTATGGAGCTTAAGGCCCCCTGTTTCCGGCGAACCTTAAGGTCTAAAGACTTCTGCTCTATAACTTGTCCGCCTGCTCTGAGGCGGTGGACAGAAATCCACCCAATCAAATATGATCGGATTGATTGACACCCCCTGCTAGCGGCCGATTGGTCGCAAATCTGCAGGGGGCGGCATTGCACCAGCAGCTCACATGAACTGCTGGTGCAATGATAAATTCCAACAGCATATGCGCTCAGCATTTATCGATGTGCAGCTGACATGATCCGCTATATCGGATCATGTCTGCTCGCACCATAGTATATAGAACCCTATGTGTGGTCTCACAAGTGAGGGGTTCCTCAGAGTTTAAGTAGAATCTCAGCATAATAAACACAATGGAAAACAATGCAACTGACTTCAAGAAAGAAAGTGCCCCCTCTTCGTTCTTATTAAGTATTTAACAAATGCATTGCTGCAATATTTTGTACATTATTGTTTTTGATAAAAAAAGATGTTAGATTTTAAAGGGTAGAGCAGGTAGAATAATAACTGACTGCAACAGAAGCACTACTGCAGGGTTGACCTGGCAATATGTTCTTGTAATGTCCTTCAGTTAGTGCAGATGCAGAGCTCCAGTGTATGTGTATGGTACAATGTAAAGCATACTGAGGCTTTTGCTTATTACAAATAAATGTTTAAAGGGTCACTCTTTCATGATTCAGATAGAGCATGCAATTTTTAGCAAATTTCTATTATACTCCTATAACCAATCAAGAAAATTTGATAATAGGAGTAAATTAGAAAGTTGCTTAAAATTGCATGCTGTATCTGAATCATGAAAGAAAAAATGTGGCTTTAGTATCCCTTTAAGCAATATTAGGCAGGCATAACTGGTAACATTGAACAGGAATGTAACCTTTTCAAAAGTAAGGCCATGATGAATGCTTTTTACTAAGAGTACATGCAAAAGAAAAAGAGGACCAACGGCACTACACAAGTATTGATACTCTAGTATCTTAGCTAACCTTTTATTTCCCACTAGTTTTAAAGGGAATTTATCCCTATCCACCGTGTGGGTTAAAGTAGGTGCTATGTAGTGTTTCACATTACAGATTTGAACTCAGGAGAAGAGAGAGTTCTCCTAAAGACAAGACTATATATACAGCACTCTATAGAGGTTATGCGTGTTAGTATTAGTTATTATAAATTCGAGTCTTTGACATACATCAACTTAAGAGGTGACTAGACTTAATTAGGTGTGCAATGCTACTCTACGTTAAAACTTAACTTTTATTGTTATAAATTACATATAAAATACAGAAAAAATTATAAAGTTAAAAACGCTCCTAGTAGCTTACAGGTGACCCCATTGTTATAAAGATTAAATTAATAATGCTTCAACTCCTGTATAACTTATTGGTATTGGATGCTGGATTAACACGCTAGATACGATTCAGGATACTAAGTGTGGATACCAGAATATGTATGAAAAGTTAAGTGTATCCTAGTAAATACATCAATCAGATAAATAAAAAATTTTATCTGGAAATTAGATTGAGGTTTGACTATGATATAGTTCACTTCATTTGTTTATGAATGATCCTTTGTTGAAAATACAAGAGACAGCCAGGCTTGGGTACGTTTATTAGATAGAAGTGATTCCCAGGGTGGTTGGTATATTTACTATCCAAGGAGGGTTAATTTAGTATTGCCCTGTTCAATCACCTAGATAGCACACAAGTAAAGTTGTTGCAATTAGGTAACGTGTTTTATGTGTAATAGGTTGTAGTGCAACTTATAGTGTGACTCAAGTCCTGTGTTATAAACGGACATGAAGGAACGTATGGTACCTTTCATTAATTACTAATCCAATATGCTGTTGACATATTGTAATATAAAGCCCAGTATCCTATATTATACACCTTAAATTCTCATATCAGAGCGTGGAAAATTCATAAAGTGTGTTCAGTATAAATGCTGCAGTATAACTTGCTGCCGTACGTGAATAAAGCTGTTCTATTTATGCTATTGCACAATCGACTGTATTGAGGGAGCAAGCGACTGGATCAAATAGATACTTATTGATGCAAAAAATGTTGCGCTTCTCTTAATTGTAGATTGCTACAGAGTTATGAATCAACCCTGCTTATGAATCAAAAAACAACACACATCTGTTCTAATTGCAGCGTATTAGGCTGCCTGTAGCAGTTTGTCTGAAATGCTTGTGTTTGAACACCCGTCTGTGAATTACTTAGTAAAGGAAAACACAACAGAATTTATAGTAAGATTGCAATGTGTTGAGATAGGTTAAATACGTTCACATAAATTGTGAACAGCTATGTTTATGTAAACTAGACAACTATAGATCAATCAGTACACTGTGTTATAATTAGGTCATCATCTTGCAGCACAAAAAATGTGTGTGGTGTTATCTATAAGTCAGACCTGTTAAGCTCACAATGCTACCCCAATTCTGATGTTCTCCCAGTATCAGATTTTGGTTTGAATTCTAGGTTGGGGGTGGGGAGCGCTAAAATCAGCTGTGAGTTGGACTTGTTGAAATCTATAATTAATAATATGAAATTTATAATAGTGTTGTTAATTTTTGTGACACTGTTATACCTTAATAAATCCCTTTCTATAAATATATAAGTTTCTCAATTAATTCCTTCTTCTATAATGTGCTATTTCATTTAATTGTAGTGACTTGAATTTATATTTGTGGTTTGTACAAAATATTTTAAGTAATGTGCTTTCTGATTGGTCTATACACTCGTGATAATAGTGATATAAATTTATTTATCTATTTTGGATTATTATCCCTTTAATCTAATATAACACCCTTCTATTTGCTCGTGATCAATTAACCTTTTGCTCGTGATGAAAATTTTATAAATTAACGATTTGGGATATGTATCCCTTAAACTGTTTAGTACATCCTTCTAAGCAACTAACGCTTTATACGATATATTGTCCCTATTAGCAAAACCAAAATGACATTAGACGTTTAGTGTTCAGCAATATTTACTTACATATATGTATTACAAAAACATAAACAAATTATAAATTATAAAAACATTCGATTGTAGTTTAACTACAGTACATCCTTAGATTAAGAACCTTTGTTAGGATAATTCGTTATTGAAATAAAACATTTATTTCTGTACTGGATGAAATAGACTCAAGTTCCTTATCGTGAGCCTGTTATTTTGCTCTATGTCTCAAAGTACAGAAATATTTCTATAAAAAATGCCTACATAAATCTTTGTATAAAACTTCTTATATAAACATGCCTACATAAATCTTTGTACAAAACTCTTTATATAGAAATTCTTATATATATATAAGACTGCGCAGATTGAGATATTGTATCTTGTTTGTGTGTCCAACACTGCTATTTTCCGGAATACACTGTTTCTTTTATTTGAGTGTTCATGGTAAAAGTCTACTTGGTTTGTTTCTAAATTGTGGCCACAACTAGTTTTCTTGAGTAGGTTATTATCCCAGATTATAAACAGTTTTTTGTTGCTCTCCCCCTAACCGGACCTCCGATTGTTCTTACCTTGTTTCAATTTCAGGGACTTGGGAAGCAGCTCGTGTGATGTTACCTTGTGTGAGAGAGATCTGTATCTGTTCCACGTGACTTGTTGGGAGGCCAATCGGGTAACCGGATCGTGGGGGCAGTGTGCTTCTTTGATATCGCTGGTTCTCTGGAGCCTCTTAATCCACACAGGATTGTCTGTCTACGCGTTTCAGCACTCTATTGCACCTTTATCAAGACTTATGTCTTGACAAAGGCGCAATAGAGCGCTGAAACGCGTATATCCAATCAGCCAATCAGATTGAGCTCGCATTCTATTGGCTGATCGGAATTGAACTTGGATTGAACTTGAATCGGATTGAACTTGAATCTGATTGGCTGATTCAATCAGCCAATCAGATTTTTCCTACCTTAATTCCGATTGGCTGATAGAATCCTATCAGCCAATCGGAATTCGAGGGACGCCATCTTGGATGAAGTCATTTAAAGGAACCTTCATTCGTCGTTAGTCCGTCGGTGAGGAAGGATGACTCTGCGTCGGCTGCTTCAAGATGGACCCGCTCCACTCCGGATGGAAGAAGATAGAAGATGCCGCCTGGATGAAGACTTTGGACCCTCTACAGGACCTCTTCTTGCCGGATAGGATGAAGACTTTGGACACTCTTCTGGACGGATCGGTGATACCCGGCTGGGTGAATACAAGGTAGGGAAATCTTCAGGGGCTTAGTGTTAGGTTTTTTAAGGGGGGTTTGGGTGGGTTAGATTAGGGGTATGTGGGTGGTGGGTTGTAATGTTGGGGGGGTATTGTATGTTTTTTTTTACAGGCAAAAGAGCTGATTTCTTTGGGGCATGCCCCGCAAAAAGCCCTTTTAAGGGCTAGTAAGGTAATAGAGCTGTTAACTTTTTATTTTAGAATAGGGTAGGGCATTTTTTTATTTTGGGGGGCTTTATTATTTTTTTAGGTGGCTTAGAGTAAGTGTAATTAGTTTAAAATTCTTGCAATCTTTTTTTTTTTTTGTAATTTAGTGTTTTTTTTTTTTGTAATTTAGTTTAGTTTATTTAATTGTAGGTAATTGTAGGTAGTTTAGTTAATTTATTTATTGATAGTGTAGTGTTAGGTTTAATTGTAACTTAGGTTAGGATTTATTTTACAGGTAATTTTGTGATTATTTTAACTAGGTAGCTATTAAATAGTTAATAACTATTTAATAGCTATTGTACCTAGTTAAAATAAATACAAAGTTGCCTGTAAAATAAATATAAATCCTAAAATAGCTACAATATAATTATTCGTTATATTGTAGCTATATTAGGATTTATTTTACAGGTAAGTATTTATCTTTAAATAGGATTAATTTATTTAATAAGATTTAATTTATTTTGTTAGATTTAAATTATATTTAACTTAGGGGGGTGTTAGTGTTAGGGTTAGACTTAGCTTTAGGGGTTAATACATTTATTAGAGTAGCGGCGGGGTCCGGTCGGCAGATTAGGGGTTAATACTTGAAGTTAGGTGTCAAAGATCTTAGGGAGTTGCGAGACGGGAGTGCGGCGGTTTAGGGGTTAATACATTTATTATAGTGGCGGCGAGATCCGGTCGGCAGATTAGGGGTTAATAAGTGTAGGTAAGGTAGCGGCAACGTTGGGGGGGCAGATTAGAGGTTAATAATTGTAATATAGGGGTCGGCGGTGTTAGGGGCAGCAGATTAGGGGTTCATAGGGATAATGTAGGTTGCGGCTGTGTCCGGAGCGGAAGATTAGGGGTTTATAATAATATGCAGGGGTCAGCGATGTCGGGTGCGGCAGATTAGGGGTTAATAAGTGTAAGGTTAGGGGTGTTTAGACTCGGGGTTCATGTTAGGGTGTTAGGTGCAGACTTAGAAATTGTTTACCCATAGGAAACAATGGGGCTGCATTAGGAGCTGAACGCTGCTTTTTTGCAGGTGTTAGGTTTTTTTCAGCTCAAACTGCCCCATTGTTTCCTATGGGGGAATCGTGCATGAGCACGTTTTTCAAGCTGGCCGCTACCGTATTGAGAGTTGAAGTGGCGGTAAATTATGCTCTACGCTCCCTTTTTAGAGCCTAACGCAGCCCTTCAGACAACTCTAAATACCAGCGCTATTTAAAAGGTGCGGGGGGGGAAAAACACGCGTAGCTAACGCACCCCTTTGGCCGCAAAACTCTAAATCTAGGTGTTAGATATCAAATGAGTCAAATGTTTTGTGTGGAAAGACTGCAGCGTGATGGGCTGCCTGCAGTGATTTGACTGTGATATTGTGGCTTGGATTTTTATAAATTAAACGTATATGGGTAGGCACAACAGATTCTCAGTCAGTTTGCAATGTGTATAGAGGATTCTAATACGCTTCCCATTAGTTACAATCCATTGGGTTAATAAAAAGCTAAACATCTAATAGTCTTTCAGTGCACTAATTAGCGTTAGGTTGTCAGCTTGCAGCATATCAAGTTACCGCTTTCTGACGTCTCAGCGGAATTACAACAGTTTTCAAAATTGGTTTTATCAAATATTAGTAGAATGACACAATTATGATGTCTGTTAGATATCAAGTATTTTAACACATTCTTACGTTACTCAACTATTGTACTAATATTAACTTAAAGCATATAGAGTCACCTATGTAACGACTCGTGAAGAACATAAAGCTGTGTTCTTCTCTCTCCCCCCTCTCTTTTGCTCTCTCTCCCCCTTTCTTGCTCTCTCTCTTCCCCCCTCTCTTTTGCTCTCTCTCTTCCTCCTCTCTTTTGCCCCCCCCTCTCTTTTGCTCTCTCTCTCCCTCTCCCCCCTCTCTTTTGCTCTCTCTCCCCCCTCTCTTTTGCTCTCTCTCTCCCCCCTCTCTTGCTCTCTTTCTTCCCCCACTCTTTTACTCTCTCTCCCTCCTCTCTTTTGCTCTCTCCCACCTCTCTTTTGGTATCTCTCCCCCCATTCTTTTGCTCCCTCTCTCCCACCCCATTCTTTTGCTCTCTCTCTCCACCCCTCTCTTTTGCTCTCTCTCTACCCTCTCTCTTTTGATCTTCATCTCCCCCCTCTCTTTCTCCAACATAGGTGTGTCCGGTCCACGGCGTCATCCTTACTTGTGGGATATTCTCTTCCCCAACAGGAAATGGCAAAGAGCCCAGCAAAGCTGGTCACATGATCCCTCCTAGGCTCCGCCTACCCCAGTCATTCTCTTTGCCGTTGTACAGGCAACATCTCCACGGAGATGGCTTAGAGTTTTTTAGTGTTTAACTGTAGTTTTTATTATTCAATCAAGAGTTTGTTATTTTAAAATAGTGCTGGTATGTACTATTTACTCAGAAACAGAAAAGAGATGAAGATTTCTGTTTGTATGAGGAAAATGATTTTAGCACCGTAACTAAAATCCATGGCTGTTCCACACAGGACTGTTGAGAGCAATTAACTTCAGTTGGGGGAACAGTGTGCAGTCTCTTACTGCTTGAGGTATGACACATTCTAACAAGACGATGTAATGCTGGAAGCTGTCATTTTCCCTATGGGATCCGGTAAGCCATGTTTATTAAGATAGTAAATAAGGGCTTCACAAGGGCTTATTAAGACTGTAGACTTTTTCTGGGCTAAATCGATTCATTATTAACACATATTTAGCCTTGAGGAATCATTTATTCTGGGTATTTTGATATGATTATATCGGCAGGCACTGTTTTTGACACCTTATTCTTTAGGGGCTTTCCCTAATCATAGTCAGAGCCTCATTTTCGCGCCGGTATGGCGCACTTGTTTTTGAGGACAGCATGGCATGCAGCTGCATGTGTGTGGAGCTCTGATACATAGAAAAGTCTTTCTGAAGGCATCATTTGGTATCGTATTCCCCTTTGGGCTTGGTTGGGTCTCAGCAAAGCAGATTCCAGGGACTGTAAAGGGGTTAAATATAAAAACGGCTCCGGTTCCGTTATTTTAAGGGTTAAAGCTTCCAAATTTGGTGTGCAATACTTTTAAGGCTTTAAGACACTGTGGTGAAATTTTGGTGAATTTTGAACAATTCCTTCATACTTTTTCGCAATTGCAGTAATAAAGTGTGTTTAGTTTAAAATTTAAAGTGACAGTAACGGTTTTATTTTAAAACGTTTTTTGTGCTTTGTTATCAAGTTTATGCCTGTTTAACATGTCTGAACTACCAGATAGATTGTGTTCTGACTGTGGGGAAACCAAGGTTCCTTCTCATTTAACTATATGTATTTTATGTCATAAAAAAATTTAGTAAAAATGATGCCCAAGATGATTCCTCAAGTGAGGGGAGTAAGCATGGTACTGCATCATCCCCTCCTTCGTCTACACCAGTCTTGCCCATACAGGAGGCCCCTAGTACATCTAGTGCGCCAATACTCCTTACTATGCAACATTTAACGGCTGTAATGGATAATTCTATCAAAAACATTTTAGCCAATATGCCCGCTTATCAGCGAAAGCGCGACTGCTCTGTTTTAGAAAATTCTGTAGAGCATGAGAACGCTGATGATATGGTTTCTGAAGGGCCCCTACACCAGTCTGAGGGGGCCAGGGAGGTTTTGTCTGAGGGAGAAATTTCAGGTCTCAGTTGTCTTCAGACCACATAAGAAGACAGGCATTCTTACATTGGGTAGAAGACCTGCTAAAAATGGGAGTGATTCATCCTGTTCCATTAGGAGAACAAGGGATGGGGTTCTACTCCAATCTGTTCATAGTTCCCAAAAAAGAGGGAACGTTCAGACCAATCTTAGATCTCAAGATCTTGAACAAGTTTCTCAAGGTTCCATCGTTCAAGATGGAAACCATTCGAACACTTCTTCCTTCCATCCAGGAAGGTCAATTCATGACCAAGGTGGATTTCAAGGATGCGTATCTACATATTCCTATCCACAAGGAACATCATCGGTTCCTAAGGTTTGCATTCCTGGACAAGCATTTCCAGTTCGTGGCGTTTTCTTTCGGATTAGCCACTGCTCCTAGGATTTTCTCATAGGTACTAGGGTCCCTTCTGGCGGTGCTAAGACCAAGGGGCATTGCTGTAGTACCTTACTTGGACGACATTCTGATTCGAGCGTCGTCCCTTCCTCAAGTAAAGGCTCACACGGACATTGTCCTGGCCTTTCTCAGATCTCACGGATGGAAAGTGAACGTGGAAAAGAGTTCTCTATCTCCGTCAACGAGGGTTCCCTTCTTGGGAACTATAATGGACTCCTTAGAAATGAGGATTTTTCTGACAGAAGCCAGAAAAACAAAACTTCTAGACTCTTGTCGGATACTTCATTCCGTTCCTCTTCCTTCCATAGCGCAGTGCATGGAAGTGATAGGTTTGATGGTAGCGGCAATGGACATAGTTCCTTTTGTGCGCATTCATCTAAGACCATTACAACTGTTCATGCTCAGTCAGTGGAATGGGGACTATTCAGACTTGTCTCCGAAGATACAAGTAAATCAGAGGACCAGAGACTCTTTCCGTTGGTGGCTGTCCCTGGACAACCTGTCACAAGGGATGACCTTCCGCAGACCAGAGTGGGTCATTGTCACGACCGACGCCAGTCTGATGGGCTGGGGCGCGGTCTGGGGATCCCTGAAAGCTCAGGGTCTTTGGTCTCGGGTAGAATCTCTTCTACCGATAAATATTCTGGAACTGAGAGCGATATTCAATGCTCTCAAAGCTTGGCCTCAGTTAGCGAGGGCCAAGTTCATACATCAACCATCAGGGGGGAACAAGGAGTTCCCTAGCGATGGAAGAAGTGACCAAAATCATTCTATGGGCGGAGTCTCACTCCTGCCACCTGTCTGCTATCCACATCCCAGGAGTGGAAAATTGGGAAGCGGATTTTCTGAGTCGTCAGACATTGCATCCGGGGGAGTGGGAACTCCATCCGGAAATCTTTGCCCAAGTCACTCAACCGTGGGGCATTCCAGACATGGATCTGATGGCCTCTCGTCAGAACTTCAGAGTTCCTTACTACGGGTACAGATCCAGGGATCCCAAGGCGGCTCTAGTGGATGCACTAGTAGCACCTTGGACCTTCAAACTAGCTTATGTGTTCCCGCCGTTTTCCTCTCATCCCCAGGCTGGTAGCCAGGATCAATCAGGAGAGGGCGTCGGTGATCTTGATAGCTCCTGCGTGGCCACGCAGGACTTGGTATGCAGATCTGGTGAATATGTCATCGGCTCCACCATGGAAGCTACCTTTGAGACGAGACCTTCTTGTTCTAGGTCCGTTCGACCCACTCCAGCTGACTGCTTGGAGATTGAACGCTTGATCTTATCAAAGCGAGGGTTCTCAGATTCTGTTATTAATACTCTTGTTCAGGCCTGAAAGCCTGTAACCAGAAAAATTACCACATTATTTGGTATATCTGTTGGTGTGAATCTGCAGGATTCCCTTGGGACAAGGTTAAGATTCCTAAGAGTCTATCCTTCCTTCGAGAAGGATTGGAAAAAGGATTATCTGCAAGTTCCTTGATGGGACAGATTTCTGCCTTGTCTGTGTTACTTCACAAAAAGCTGGCAGCTGTGCCAGATGTTCTAGCCTTTGTTCAGGCTCTGGTTAGAATCAAGCCTGTTTACAAAATTTTGACTCCTCCTTGGAGTCTCAACCTAGTTCTTTCAGTTCTTCAGGGGGTTCCGTTTGAACCCTTACATTCCGTTGATATTAAGTTATTATCTTGGAAAGTTTTGTTTTTGGTTGCAATTTCTTCTGCTAGAAGAGTTTCAGAATTATCTGCTCTGCAGTGTTCTTCTCCTTATCTGGTGTTCCATGCAGATAAGGTGGTTTTGCGTACTAAACCTGGTTTTCTTCCAAAAGTTGTTTCTAACAAAAACATTAACCAGGAGATAGTTGTGCCTTCTTTGTGTCCTAATCCAGTTTCAAAGAAGGAACGTTTGTTGCACAACTTGGATGTAGTTCGTGCTCTCAAATTTTACTTAGCAGCTACTAAGGATTTCAGACAAACTTTGTCTTTGTTTGTTGTTTATTCTGGTAAACGGAGAGGTCAAAAAGCAACTTCTACCTCTCTCTCCTTCTGGATTAAAAGCATTATCCGATTGGCTTATGAGACTGCCGGACGGCAGTCTCCTGAAAGAATCACAGCTCACTCCACTAGGGCTGTGGCTTCCACATGGGCCTTCAAGAACGAGGCTTCTGTTGATCAGATATGTAAGGCAGCGACTTGGTCTTCACTGCACACTTTTTCTAAATTTTACAAATTTGATACTTTTGCTTCTTCTGAGGCTATTTTTGGGAGAAAGGTTTTGCAAGCCGTGGTGCCTTCCATTTAGGTGACCTGATTTGCTCCCTCCCTTCATCCGTGTCCTAAAGCTTTGGTATTGGTTCCCACAAGTAAGGATGACGCCGTGGACCGGACACACCTATGTTGGAGAAAACAGAATTTATGTTTACCTGATAAATTACTTTCTCCAACGGTGTGTCCGGTCCACGGCCCGCCCTGGTTTTTTTAATCAGGTCTGATAATTTATTTTCTTTAACTACAGTCACCACGGTAACATATGGTTTCTCCTATGCTAATATTCCTCCTTAACGTCGGTCGAATGACTGGGGTAGGCGGAGCCTAGGAGGGATCATGTGACCAGCTTTGCTGGGCTCTTTGCCATTTCCTGTTGGGGAAGAGAATATCCCACAAGTAAGGATGACGCCGTGGACCGGACACACCGTTGGAGAAAGTAATTTATCAGGTAAACATAAATTCTGTTTTTGCTCTCTCTCTTCCCCCTCTCTTTTGCTCTCTCTCCCTCCTCTCTTTTGCTCTCTCCCCCCTCTCTTTTGCTCTCTCTCCCTCTCCCCCTCTCTTTTGCTCTCTCTCTATCTCCCCCTCTCTTTTGCTCTTCCCCCACTCTTTTGCTCTCTCTCCCTCCTCTCTTTTGCTCTCTCCCACCTCTCTTTTGGTATATCTCCCCCCTCTCTTTTGCTCTCTCTCTCCCCCACTCGTTTGCTCTCTCTCTACCCCTCTCTTTTGCTCTTTCTCTCTCCCCCTCTCTTTTGCTCTCTCTCTTCCCTCTCTTTTGCTCTCTTTCTCCCCCTCTCTTTTGCTCTCTCTCCCCCTCTCTTTTGCTCTCTCTCCCCCTCTCTTACTCTCTCTCTTCTCCCTCTCTTTTGCTCTCTCTCTCTCTCTCTCTCTCTCTCTCTCTCTCCCTCTCTTGCTCTCTCTCTTCCCCTCTCTTTTGCTCTTCCCCCACTCTTTTGCTCTCTCTCTCTCCCTCCTCTCTTTTGCTCTCTCCAACCTCTCTTTTGGTATCTCTCTCTCCCCCCACTCTTTTGCTCTCTCTCCACCCCTCTCTTTTGCTCTCTCTCTTCCCCCTCTCTTTTGCTCTCTCTCTCCCCCCTCTTTTTTTTGCTCTCTCTCTTCCCCCTCTATTTTGCTTTCTCTCCCCTCTCTTTTGTTCTCTCGCTCCCCCATCTCTTTTGCGCTCTCTCCTCCTCTCTTTTGCTCTCTCTCCCCCTCTCTTTTGCTCTCTTTCCCCCTCTTTTTTGCTCTCTCTCTGCCCCCTCTCTTTTGCTCTCTATCTCCCCCCTCTCTTTTGCTCTCTATCTCCCCCCTCTCTTTTGCTCTCTCTCTTCCCCCTATGTTTTACTCTCTGTCTCCCCCCGCTCTTTTGCACTCTCTCTTCCCCCTCTCTTTGGCTCTCTCTTTCCCCCCATTCTCTTTTGCTCTCTCCCCCCTCTCTTTTGCTCTCTCTCCCCTCTCTTTTGCTCTCTCTCTCTCTCTCTCTCTCTCCCCCCCTCTCTTTTGCTCTCTCTCCCTCCTCTCTTTTGCTCTCTCCCACCTCTCTTTTGGTATCTCTCCCCCCATTATTTTGCTCCCTCTCTCCCCTTCCCACTCTTTTGCTCCCTGTTTCTACCCCTCTCTTTTGCTCTCTCTCTACCCTCTCTCTTTTGATCTCTACCTCCCCCTCTCTTTTGCTCTCTCTCTCCCTCCTCTATTTTGCTCTCTCCCCCCCTCTCTTTTGTTCTATCTCTCTCTCCATCTCCCCCTCTCTTTTGCTCTCTCTCCCCCTCTCTTTTGCTCTCTCCCTCCCCCAATCTTTTGCTCTCTCTCTCTCCATCTCCCCCTCTCTTTTGCTCTCTCTCCCCCTCTCTTTTGCTCTTCCCCCACTCTTTTGCTCTCTCTCTCTCTCTCTCTCTCTCTCTCTCTCTCTCTCTCTCTCTCTCTCTCTCTCTCTCTCCCTCCTCTCTTTTGCTCTCTCCCACCTCTCTTTTGGTATCTCTCCCCCCTCTCTTTTGCTCTCTCCCCCCCACACTCTTTTGCTCTCTTCACCCCTCTCTTTTGCTCTCTCTCTCTACCCTCTCTCTTTTGATCTCTATCTCCCCCTCTCTTTTGCTGTCTCTCTTTCCCCTCTTTTTTGCTCTCTCTCTTACCCCTCTATTTTGCTCTCTCTCCCCCCTCTCTTTTGTTCTCTCGCTCCCCCATCTCTTTTGCTCTCTCTCCCCCTCTCTTTTGCTCTCTCTCCCCCTCTCTCTTGCTCTGTTTCCCCCTCTATTTTGCTCTCTCTCTGCCCCCTCTCTTTTGCTCTCTATCTCCCCCCTCTCTTTTGCTCTCTCTCTCTTCCCCTCTCTTTTGCTCTCTCTCTCCCCCCTCTCTTTTGCTCTCTCTCCCCCTCTCTTTTGCTCTCTCCAACCTCTCTTTTGGTATCTCTCTCTCCCCCCACTCTTTTGCTCTCTCTCCACCCCTCTCTTTTGCTCTCTCTCTTCCCCCTCTCTTTTGCTCTCTCTCTCCCCCCTCTTTTTTTTTGCTCTCTCTCTTCCCCCTCTATTTTGCTTTCTCTCCCCTCTCTTTTGTTCTCTCGCTCCCCCATCTCTTTTGCGCTCTCTCCTCCTCTCTTTTGCTCTCTCTCCCCCTCTCTTTTGCTCTCTTTCCCCCTCTTTTTTGCTCTCTCTCTGCCCCCTCTCTTTTGCTCTCTATCTCCCCCCTCTCTTTTGCTCTCTATCTCCCCCCTCTCTTTTGCTCTCTCTCTTCCCCCTATGTTTTACTCTCTGTCTCCCCCCGCTCTTTTGCACTCTCTCTTCCCCCTCTCTTTGGCTCTCTCTTTCCCCCCATTCTCTTTTGCTCTCTCCCCCCTCTCTTTTGCTCTCTCTCCCCTCTCTTTTGCTCTCTCTCTCTCTCTCTCTCTCTCTCTCTCTCTCTCTCTCTCTCTCTCTCTCTCCCCCCTCTCTTTTGCTCTCTCTCCCTCCTCTCTTTTGCTCTCTCCCACCTCTCTTTTGGTATCTCTCCCCCCATTATTTTGCTCCCTCTCTCCCCTTCCCACTCTTTTGCTCCCTGTTTCTACCCCTCTCTTTTGCTCTCTCTCTACCCTCTATCTTTTGATCTCTACCTCCCCCTCTCTTTTGCTCTCTCTCTCCCTCCTCTATTTTGCTCTCTCCCCCCCCTCTCTTTTGTTCTATCTCTCTCTCCATCTCCCCCTCTCTTTTGCTCTCTCTCCCCCTCTCTTTTGCTCTCTCCCTCCCCCAATCTTTTGCTCTCTCTCTCTCCATCTCCCCCTCTCTTTTGCTCTCTCTCCCCCTCTCTTTTGCTCTTCCCCCACTCTTTTGCTCTCTCTCTCTCTCTCTCTCTCTCTCTCTCTCTCTCTCTCCCTCCTCTCTTTTGCTCTCTCCCACCTCTCTTTTGGTATCTCTCCCCCCTCTCTTTTGCTCTCTCCCCCCCACACTCTTTTGCTCTCTTCACCCCTCTCTTTTGCTCTCTCTCTCTACCCTCTCTCTTTTGATCTCTATCTCCCCCTCTCTTTTGCTGTCTCTCTTTCCCCTCTTTTTTGCTCTCTCTCTTACCCCTCTATTTTGCTCTCTCTCCCCCCTCTCTTTTGTTCTCTCGCTCCCCCATCTCTTTTGCTCTCTCTCCCCCTCTCTTTTGCTCTCTCTCCCCCTCTCTCTTGCTCTGTTTCCCCCTCTATTTTGCTCTCTCTCTGCCCCCTCTCTTTTGCTCTCTATCTCCCCCTCTCTTTTGCTCTCTCTCTCTTCCCCTCTCTTTTGCTCTCTCTCTCCCCCCTCTCTTTTGCTCTCTCTCCCCCTCTCTTTTTGCTCTCTCTCTCTCTCTCTCCCTCTCCTCCCTCTCTTTTGCTCTCTCTCCCCCCTCTCTTTTGCTCTCTCTCTCTCTCCTTTCTTTTGCTCTCTCCCCCTCTCTTGCTCTCTTTCTTCCCCCACTCTTTTGCTCTCTCTCCCTCCTCTCTTTTGCTCTCTCCCCCCTCTCTTTTGCTATCTCTCCCCCCCCACTATTTTGCTCTCTCTCTCCACCCCTCTCTTTTGCTCTCTCTCTACCCTCTCTCTTTTGATCTCTATCCCCCTCTCTTTTGCTCTCTCTCTTCCCCCTCTCTTTTGTTGTCGCTCCCCCATCTCTTTTGCTTTCTCTCCCCCTCTCTTTTGCTCTCTCTCCCCCTCTATTTTGCTCTCTCTCCCCCTCTCTTTTGCTCTCTGACCAAACCCTCTCTTTTTCTCTCTCTCTCTGCCCCCTCTCTTTTGATCTCTATCTACCCCCTCTCTTTTGCTCTCTCTCTTTCCCTTCTTTTTTGCTCTCTCTCTTCCTCATTTATTTTGCTCGCTATCTCCCCCTCTCTTTTGCTCTCTCTCTCTCCCCCTCTCTTTTTCTCTCTCCCCCTCTCTTGCTATTTCTCTTCCCCCTCTCTTTTGCTCTCTCCCTCCTCTCTTTTGCTCTCTCCCCTCTCTTTTGCTCTCTCTCTCTCTCCCTCTCCTCCCTCTCTTTTGCTCTCTCTCCCCCCTCTCTTTTGCTCTCTCTCTCCTCTCTTTTGATCTCTCCCCCCTCTCTTGCTCTCTCTCTTCCCCCACTCTTTTGCTCTCTCCCCCCTCTCTTTTGCTATCTCCCCCCCACTATTTTGCTCTCTCTCTCCACCCCTCTCTTTTGCTCTCTCTCTACCCTCTCTCTTTTGATCTCTATCCCTCTCTCTTTTGCTCTCTCTCTTCCCCCTCTTTTTTGCTCTCTCTCTTCCCCCTTTAATTTGCTCTCTCCCCCCTCTCTTTTGTTCTCGCTCCCCCATTTCTTTTGCTTTCTCTCCCGCTCTCTTTTGCTCTCTCTCCCCCTCTCTTTTGCTCTCTCTCCTCCTCTCTTTTGCTCTCTCTCCCCCTCTCTTTTGCTCTCTCACCAAACCCTCTCTTTTTCTCTCTCTCTGCCCCCTCTCTATTGATCTCTATCTACCCCCTCTCTTTTGCTCTCTCTCTTTCCCCTCTTTTTTGCTCTCTCTCTTCCTCATCTATTTTGCTCTCTATCTCCCCCTATCTTTTGCTCTCTCTCTCCCCCTCTCTTTTGCTCTCCCTCCCCCTCTATTTTACTCTCTCTTCCCCTCTCTTTTACTCTCTCTGCCCCTCTCTTTTGCTCTCTCTCTCCCCCCTCTCGTTTGCTATATCTCTCTCCCTCTCTTTTGCTCTCTCTACCCCCCTCTATTTTGCTCTCTCGCTTCCCCCCTCTCTTTTGCTCTCTCTCCCCCCTCCCTTTTGCTCTCACTCTTCCCCTCTTTTTTGCTCTCTCTCTCTCCCGCTCTCTTTTGCTTTCTCCCATCCCCCTCTCTTTTGCTCTCTCTATCTCCCCCCTCTCTTTTGCTCTATTGCTCTTACTTTTTTTGCTCTCTCTATCCCCCCTCTCTTTTGCTCTCTCTCTCTCTCCCCCTCTATTTTGCTCTCTCCCCCTCTTTTTCCCTCCTCTCTCCCCTTCTCTTTTACTCTCTCCCTCTCCCTCCCTCTCTCTCCCCCTCTCTCTCTCCCCCCCTCTCTTTTGCTCTCTCTCCCCCTCTATTTTGCTCTCTCTTCCACTTTCTTTTGTTCTCTCTCCCCTCTCTTTTGCTCTCTCTCCCACCCTCTCTTTTGCTCTCTCTCTCTCCCTCTCCTCCCTCTCTTTTGCTCTCTCTCTGTCTCCTCTCTTTTGCTCTCTCCCCCATCTCTTGCTCTCTCTCTTCCCCCACTCTTTTGCTCTCTCTCCCTCCTCTCTTTTGCTCTCTCCCCCCTCTCTTTTGCTATCTCTCCCCCCCCCCACTATTTTGCTCTCTCTCTCCACCCCTCTCTTTTGCTCTCTTTCTACCCTCTCTCTTTTGATCTCTATCCCCCTCTCTTTTGCTCTCTCTCTTCCCCCTTTAATTTGCTCTCTCCCCCCTCTCTTTTGTTCTCGCTCCCCCATCTCTTTTGCTTTCTCTCCCCCTCTCTTTTGCTCTCTCCCCCCTCTCTTTTGCTCTCTCTCCTCCTCTCTTTTGCTCTCTCTCCCCCTCTCTTTTGCTCTCTCACCAAACCCTCTCTTTTTCTCTCTTTCTCTGCCCCCTCTCTTTTGATCTCTATTTACCCCCTCTCTTTTGCTCTCTCTCTTTCCCCTCTTTTTTGCTCTCTCTCTTCCTCATCTATTTTGCTCTCTATCTCCCCCTATCTTTTGCTCTCCCCCTCTCTTTTTCTCTCCTCCCCCTCTATTTTACTCCCTCTTCCCCTCTCTTTTACTCTCTCTCCCCCTCTCTTTTGTTCTCTCTCTCCCCCCTCTCTTTTGCTATATCTCTCTCCCTCTCTTTTGCTCTCTCTACCCCCCTCTATTTTGCTCTCTCTCTTTCCCCCTCTCTTTTGCTCTCTCTCTCCCCTCTCTTTTGCTTTCACTCTTCCCCTCTTTTTTGCTCTCTCTCTCCTTCTCTTTTGCTCACTCTCTCTCTCCCTCTCTTTTGCTTTCTCCCATCCCCATATCTTTTGCTCTCTCTATCTCCCCCCTCTCTTTTGCTCTATCGCTCTCCCTTTTTTTGCTCTCTCTATCCCCCCTCTCTTTTGCTCTCTCTCTCTCTCCCCCCCTCTATTTTGCTCTCTCCCCCTCTTTTTCCCTCCTCTCTCCCCTTCTCTTTTACTCTCTCCCTCTCCCTCCCTCTCTCTCCCCCTCTCTCTCTCCCCCCTCTCTTTTGCTCTCTCTCCCCCTCTATTTTGCTCTCTCTCCCCCTTTCTTTTGCTCTCTCTCCCCTCTCTTTTGCTCTCTTTATCCCCCCTCTCTTGCTCTCTTTCTTCCCCCACTCTTTTACTCTCTCTCCCTCCTCTCTTTTGCTCTATCCCACCTCTCTTTTGGTATCTCTCCCCCCATTCTTTTGCTCCCTCTCTCCCACCCCATTATTTTGCTCTCTCTCTCCACCCCTCTCTTTTGCTCTCTCTCTACCCTCTCTCTTTTGATCTTCATCTCCCCCCTCTCTTTTGCTCTCTCTCTTCCCCCTCTCTTTTGCTCTCTCTCCCCCTCTCTTTTTGCTCTCTCTCTCTCTCTCCCTCTCCCTCTCCTCCCTCTCTTTTGCTCTCTCTCCCCCCTCTCTTTTGCTCTCTCTCTCTCTCCTTTCTTTTGCTCTCTCCCCCTCTCTTGCTCTCTTTCTTCCCCCACTCTTTTGCTCTCTCTCCCTCCTCTCTTTTGCTCTCTCCCCCCTCTCTTTTGCTATCTCTCCCCCCCCCCCCACTATTTTGCTCTCTCTCTCCACCCCTCTCTTTTGCTCTCTCTCTACCCTCTCTCTTTTGATCTCTACCCCCCTCTCTTTTGCTCTCTCTCTCTTCCCCCTCTCTTTTGTTGTCGCTCCCCCATCTCTTTTGCTTTCTCTCCCCCTCTCTTTTGCTCTCTCTCCCCCTCTATTTTGCTCTCTCTCCCCCTCTCTTTTGCTCTCTGACCAAACCCTCTCTTTTTCTCTCTCTCTCTGCCCCCTCTCTTTTGATCTCTATCTACCCCCTCTCTTTTGCTCTCTCTCTTTCCCTTCTTTTTTGCTCTCTCTCTTCCTCATTTATTTTGCTCGCTATCTCCCCCTCTCTTTTGCTCTCTCTCTCTCCCCCTCTCTTTTTCTCTCTCCCCCTCTCTTGCTATTTCTCTTCCCCCTCTCTTTTGCTCTCTCCCTCCTCTCTTTTGCTCTCTCCCCTCTCTTTTGCTCTCTCTCTCTCTCTCCCTCTCCTCCCTCTCTTTTGCTCTCTCTCCCCCCTCTCTTTTGCTCTCTCTCTCTCCTCTCTTTTGATCTCTCCCCCCTCTCTTGCTCTCTCTCTTCCCCCACTCTTTTGCTCTCTCCCCCCTCTCTTTTGCTATCTCCCCCCCCACTATTTTGCTCTCTCTCTTCACCCCTCTCTTTTGCTCTCTCTCTACCCTCTCTCTTTTGATCTCTATCCCTCTCTCTTTTGCTCTCTCTCTTCCCCCTCTTTTTTGCTCTCTCTCTTCCCCCTTTAATTTGCTCTCTCCCCCCTCTCTTTTGTTCTCGCTCCCCCATTTCTTTTGCTTTCTCTCCCCCTCTCTTTTGCTCTCTCTCCCCCTCTCTTTTGCTCTCTCTCCTCCTCTCTTTTGCTCTCTCTCCCCCTCTCTTTTGCTCTCTCACCAAACCCTCTCTTTTTCTCTCTCTATGCCCCCTCTCTATTGATCTCTATCTACCCCCTCTCTTTTGCTCTCTCTCTTTCCCCTCTTTTTTGCTCTCTCTCTTCCTCATCTATTTTGCTCTCTATCTCCCCCTATCTTTTGCTCTCTCTCTCCCCCTCTCTTTTGCTCTCCCTCCCCCTCTATTTTACTCTCTCTTCCCCTCTCTTTTACTCTCTCTGCCCCTCTCTTTTGCTCTCTCTCTCCCCCCTCTCGTTTGCTATATCTCTCTCCCTCTCTTTTGCTCTCTCTACCCCCCTCTATTTTGCTCTCTCGCTTTCCCCCCTCTCTTTTGCTCTCTCTCCCCCCTCTCTTTTGCTCTCACTCTTCCCCTCTTTTTTGCTCTCTCTCTCTCCCGCTCTCTTTTGCTTTCTCCCATTCCCCTCTCTTTTGCTCTCTCTATCTCCCCCCTCTCTTTTGCTCTATTGCTCTTACTTTTTTTGCTCTCTCTATCCCCCCCTCTCTTTTGCTCTCTCTCTCTCTCTCCCCCTCTATTTTGCTCTCTCCCCCTCTTTTTCCCTCCTCTCTCCCCTTCTCTTTTACTCTCTCCCTCTCCCTCCCTCTCTCTCCCCCTCTCTCTCTCCCCCCCTCTCTTTTGCTCTCTCTCCCCCTCTATTTTGCTCTCTCTCCCCCTTTCTTTTGTTCTCTCTCCCCTCTCTTTTGCTCACTCTCCCACCCTCTCTTTTGCTCTCTCTCTCTCCCTCTCCTCCCTCTCTTTTGCTCTCTCTCTGTCTCCTCTCTTTTGCTCTCTCCCCCATCTCTTGCTCTCTCTCTTCCCCCACTCTTTTGCTCTCTCTCCCTCCTCTCTTTTGCTCTCTCCCCCCTCTCTTTTGCTATCTCTCTCCCCCCCACTATTTTGCTCTCTCTCTCCACCCCTCTCTTTTGCTCTCTTTCTACCCTCTCTCTTTTGATCTCTATCCCCCTCTCTTTTGCTCTCTCTCTTCCCCCTCTTTTTTGCTCTCTCTCTTCCCCCTTTAATTTGCTCTCTCCCCCCTCTCTTTTGTTCTCGCTCCCCCATCTCTTTTGCTTTCTCTCCCCCTCTCTTTTGCTCTCTCCCCCCCTCTCTTTTGCTCTCTCTCCTCCTCTCTTTTGCTCTCTCTCCCCCTCTCTTTTGCTCTCTCACCAAACCCTCTCTTTTTCTCTCTTTCTCTGCCCCCTCTCTTTTGATCTCTATCTACCCCCTCTCTTTTGCTCTCTCTCTTTCCCCTCTTTTTTGCTCTCTCTCTTCCTCATCTATTTTGCTCTCTATCTCCCCCTATCTTTTGCTCTCCCCCTCTCTTTTACTCTCTCTCCCCCTCTCTTTTGTTCTCTCTCTCCCCCCTCTCTTTTGCTATATCTCTCTCCCTCTCTTTTGCTCTCTCTACCCCCCTCTATTTTGCTCTCTCTCTTTCCCCCTCTCTTTTGCTCTCTCTCTCCCCCTCTCTTTTGCTTTCACTCTTTCCCTCTTTTTTGCTCTCTCTCCCCTTCTCTTTTGCTCACTCTCTCTCTCCCTCTCTTTTGCTTTCTCCCATCCCCATATCTTTTGCTCTCTCTATCTCCCCCCTCTCTTTGCTCTATCGCTCTCCCTTTTTTTGCTCTCTCTATCCCCCCTCTCTTTTGCTCTCTCTCTCTCTCCCCCCCTCTATTTTGCTCTCTCCCCCTCTTTTTCCCTCCTCTCTCCCCTTCTCTTTTACTTTCTCCCTCTCCCTCCCTCTCTCTCTCCCCCCCTCTCGTTTGCTCTCTCTCCCCCTCTATTTTGCTCTCTCTCCCCCTTTCTTTTGCTCTCTCTCCCCTCTCTTTTGCTCTCTTTATCCCCTCTCTTTTGCTCTCTCCCACCCTCTCTTTTGCTCTCTCTCTCACCCCCTCTCTTTTGCACTCTCTTTCTCTCCCTCCTCTCTGTTGCTTTCTCTCTCTCCCTCTCTTTTGCTCTATCTCTCTCCCTCTCTTTTGCTCTCTCTATCCCCCCTCTCTTTTGCTCTCTCTCTCTCTCCCCCCCTCTATTTTGCTCTCTCTCCCCCTCTTTTTCTCTCCTCTCTCCCCCTCTCTTTTGCTCTCTCCCTCCCTCTCTCTCCCCCTCTCTATCTCTCCCCCCTCTCTTTTGCTCTCTCTCTCCCTCTATTTTGCTCTCTCTCCCCTTTCTTTTGCTCTCTCCCCCCTCTCTTTTGCTCTCTTTCTCCCCTCACTTTTGCTCTCTTTCTACCCCTTTCTTTTTCTCTCTCTCCCACATTCTCTTTTGCTCTCTCTCTCTCACCCCCTCTCTTTTGCACTCTCTTTCTCCCCCTGTCTTTCAGTCTTTCTCTCTCTCCCTCTTTTGCTCTCTCTCCCTCTCTTTTGCTCTCTCTCCCTCCCCCTCTCTTTTTATCTCTCTCCCCCTTTCTTTCACTCTCTCTCCCCCTCCCTTCTGCTCTCTCTCCCCCTCTCTTTTGCTCTCTCTCTCTCCCTCCTCTCTGTTGCTCTCTCTCTCTCCCTCTCTTTTGCTCTCTCTCTCTCCTCTCTTTTGCTCTCTCGCCCCTCTCTTTTGTTCTCTATCTCCTTCTTTTGCTCTCTCTCCCCTCTTTTGCTCGCTCTCTCTCCCCTCTTTTGCTCTCTCTCCCCATCTGTTGCTCTCTCTCCGCACTCTTTTGCTCTCTCTCCCCCTTCTCTTTTGCTCTCTCTCCCCTACTCCCCCCTCTTTTGCCCTCTCTCTCATGACCACGCCAACTCCGTCGGCCACGCCCACTCCCAACAATCCCGCCTAATCCCGCCCACCGTTCTCACGAAGGACAGCAGATCAGGTGTGTTTGTCTAAGCACAACAAGATATAAATACAGCGCTAAGCCTAAAGGCTACAACTTGCCACTCCCAGACCACTTCCCTTAAAATGGACACAATAGGCAATACAAAAATGGAATAAAAGAGAGGGCGCTAGATAGCTGGAAGTAACCAACACATTTATTCTATAAACATCTAGTTAAATATAAAAGGTTAAGGATAAAAATCGGATTAAATTTTGCATAGATCTAAAAAGGAGATAATAAACAAGCAAACGTTATATAATAGCAAGGGACGTCTCCCTTATTGTTAGTTAATATGATGATAGATTATTTATGTATTCATAAAAAACAGTACAAAAGACAATAAAAAATACAAAAACAAAAAATAAAAAATAAAAGATAATTCGCCAAAATACCACCTTATATTGTTAAAAACCACCTTCAAATGTTAATGATGATAGGTGATGTTATTACATATAACAATGTACAAATGTACTTCTCCGTAACTGAAGAAAGGAAAACACCAAGTCCGTGTCTACAATTAGAGACAACAAATTGGAATGTTACTGTGGCCAGGTGTGTTTGTCTTCACGCTGTCTCTACTGCTCATGACTGTTTCGGACAAACACACTTGGCCTTTTATATTATAGCTTTTATGCCTTGTTTTTTTGAGAAATGTAATATTTATAGTGTCTAAATAGTGCATGAAAATGAAAATGTTATAGCTTACTGTTTTTTTAATGATGCATTCCTGTCTGTATATGTATAAACTAAATGTATTTTAATGGGTATAATTAGCATCCTTTACCTGAGATGTATTTAGCTTTTATTCATGCTGCCCTCTCCACCTCAACAATGTATCTCATATTTAGCTGATATAATTCACACAAATACAGACCAAGGATGCATGGAGGGGTCATGACCCCAATTAGAAAGTCAGGAAACATTGCTTTGTAATAAAATAGAGCACAGGAGCGGGAAAACTTCATGCCATGGAACTATGCTGCCCCTTTACTGTACCTGCTGCTCTCTTTAAAGTCATTCTCTTATTTTAACTCATTACCGAATCCAGCTGATAAAGCTCTGTATTTTATACTGGTTGCGGCCATCTTGTATTGCTCGTATTGCTGCATCATGTGACAGAAGCAGTGCACTTTCACAGATCTGTTATTTTACTGGCTTTTTGACAGTTCTACCTTGCACATATTTTACATAATAAAGTGTGGAAATGTTACACTTTTGCAATTTTTTTGCACAATTTAAAAGTTACATAACAAATATAAACTTCAAGATGGCCGCACCCAGTGTGATGATGCAGAGCTTCACTAACTGATAATTATAAGGTGAAAAAAATTAGAGAATAGATTTTAATTTTGCATTCAAACTTAGAATATTATTAACAATACAAAAAACAACAATCAGACTTAAACAAAGACTTGAATAAAAAATGTTTTATTTAAATAAGTTATAAAAATAGTCAGACCAGCTGTAAAACAGTGTTTTCATTTAAAGACACAAAATGGTACATACAACTTCATTAGTAAATGCATTTACTCAGTTTATCATAATATATAACAATATAAATATATGGCATGTCTGCAAGACATAAATATGCATTCATAAGTTTGACTCACACCTCCTTGGGAGGCAACGTAGTCTTTACATTTAAATATTTGTCAGTGCTGTTTATATTTGTAATATTAGCTACTGCTGAGATAGAATAGCAATCAATATTTTCAACATAAGAATTTAACATTGTCAATATAAGTCATATTACCCATAGGATTAAATCACAATTGCTTTAGAAAAACTTATCAAATAATTTGTCTTATTGTCTACAAAAATGTAATATTGTTTTTCTGTTGAAAATGATTAGCTACGTTTTTTTAAAGGGACAGTCTTAACAAAATTAAACTTTCATGATTCAGATTGGGCATTTAATGTTAAACAACTTTCCAATTTACTTCAATCATCAAATTTGCTTTGTTCTCTTGGCATTCTTTGTTAAAAGCTAAACCTAGGTAGGCTCATATGCTAATTTCTAAGCCCCTGAAGGCTGCCTCTTATCTGAATGCATTTGACAGTTTTTCACAGCTAGAGGGTGTTAGTTCATGTGTGCAATATAGATAACATTGTGCTCACGCCCTTGGAGTTACTTATGAGAGGGCACTGATTGGCTAAAATGCATGTCTGTCAAAAGAACTGAAATAAGGGGGCAGTAATAAGTATATTAATATAACTGTTGGTTATGCAAAACTGGGGAATGGGTAATAAAGGGATTATCTATCTTTTAAAACAATACAAATTCTGGAGTAGACTGTCCCTTTAAAGGATTGCGATTGACACTTTAATCTTTAGATTTTGGTTCAAGAGTAATTTATAATAAGGTAGATTGTATTTTACTTGAACAACTTTTTAGTCTGAAGGGATTTGTATTGATAATTCCCTTTGTAAGCTTATCCAGTGGAATATTACTTGCTTCAATAAATTGTATGTCTTGTCATTATATATATACATTCAATAATACAACCAGCAGCTTTTATAGTTAAAATCTAGATGCTCTGCAACAGCAAAAATACAGAGGAAATAGGAGAACTATCTCAGAGGGTATTTTTACATGACTTATTTAATGCATATGTCTTTGTGATTCACAATGAATCATACTATTTTAGTTACTTTCACATAAAAGTATATCAGAAAAACATTATGGGCAATGCTCAGTATTATGTGTATAGAGCCAACATATTATGCAGCACTATGAGATTTAGCATATGATTGCAGTGTAAAAGAAGCAAAGAAGGTTACATGTAATACATGTAATATAACCATAAAGGGTAGCGGGTCCTGTCCATGAGTAGTATTGTTTACTGTAAACCACCTTTACATGGCATGATCAACAGGACGTATTCCACCCTTCCTGGCTGCAAACCCAATATAAATACAGAGTCAATTAAATTGTTATCTAGGTAATTTATCTTTAAACCAAGATAGCTATTGAGTTTGTGGTCTTTTAAGTTCTACATAGACTTTGTTACAAATTATATTAAATAAAATAAATATTATTAGAAATAATTGTATATCTGTAATGAATTCCACTAAGGGTGAAAATAAAATATTCCCAAATATACAAGAACAAAAATAAATTAAGCAACTTGATTATAAATGTATGTGAGTGGCAAAAGTGTATGTGTATATATATATATATATATATATATATATACACATATATATAAAAATGTATTAAAATTATAATGGAGATAAAAATCTGAGATTAAAATCCTCCATGTCTCAAAAGTTAATCAATACAAATTTTTGCATAGAAAATTAGCACATCTGGGCAAGTTCCCCGCTTGCGTTTCCCCAGTAAAACTCCACATACATTGTTACCAGTGCACAAGAGGATTCTGGGTAAGATATGCAAAATCTTGTCTAGTGAGTGGTTTCTGAGTTGCTACAATAATCCTGTTAAGGGATTGCTGTGTTAAAACAGTATTTAAAGCAAAAAATGAGATGTTTGCATATCTAATTTGCATATCTTACCCAGAATCCTCTTGTACATTGGTAACAATGTATGAGGAGTTTTACTGGGGAAACGCAAGTGGGGAACTTGCCTAGATTTGCTAATTTTCTATGCAAAAATTGTATTGATTTATATATACAGTATATATATAACTGCATACTGCAATATTCTTTTTATTTTGATATATATATATATATATTGTCAGTCAGTTGTGTGAAGATACAATACTTACAAAGAAAAGTTCAACGTCAGTGCTTATGTAGATATATGATTATTTTAACTATTAATTTAACAGGCTTATTTATTCATTAGTGTCATAGTGTAAAATGTTACTATTCGCTAGCGCATAAACCACTTATCGGTTTTCTATGCTTGATTTATGTGTAAATTGAGAACATAAATATTGTTTTTGTTGAAGTATGCACATACACTCAAAGCAAGACAAGAGTGTAATAGGAGAACATTATGTCTGTCGTATTTCCTTCTGGAATTTTCACTTCAATTCTCCATTAACATCTACAAGAAAAAAATAAAAAAACATAAATAATAATTAATCATTTTGATGGGAAACATTTTATAATGAAAGGAATATAATGTTTTTTTTCCTGTAATTGCACAACAGTATTCATCTACATTACATGTATGCATACTAATGAAATAACAAGCAATAGTGCCCATAATATACAACGATACTGCAGATATACAATGATATTATTTGCAAAAGTCTTCACACAATATATGAATGCTTAAAGGGACATGAAAAACTATTTTTTTTCTTTCATAATTCAGATAAATACAATTTTTAATTAACTTTCTAATTTACTTCTGTTATCAAATTTGTTTCATTCTCTTGGTATTATTTTGTTAAAGGAGCAGCAATGCACTACTAACTTTTCTAACTGAACACCTGGGTGAGCCAATGACAATCTGTATATATATATGCAGCCACCAATCAGCATCTAGAACCAAGGTTCTTTGCTGCTCCTGAGCTTACCTAGATAAACCTTTCAGCAAAGGATAACAAGAGAAGGAAGCAAATTAAATAATAGAAGTACATTGGAAAGTTGTTTAAAATTGTATGCTCTGTCTTAATAACGAATGTCTAATTATGACTTTACTGTCCCTTTAATTGTTTCGTCATTCCTCTAGCTCAATCCCAAATCATATGGTTAAATATTTAGGGCCAGATTACAAGTAGAGCGGTATTTAATGCTCCTGCTCAAGCACCAACTCTGCTAGAAGTAAGCTTTTTGCACACGGGTTGCGCTCGTATTCCAAGTTGAAAGTGAACCGTTTTCGCTCACTCGCTAACCAGGAACACATTAATATCCGAACTTTTAATATCACACACACGATAATGTATTCCCCCATACTCACGCGCGAACATGATTACATATTCTCAAGTGTGCTAAATATTTCAATGTTCTTCACATAGAAGAATATGTTCTATTTATTCATAAATACATATTTGTGTGTATATATATATATGTATATATATATATACCCCTCTGAGGAAGCGTATATGTGAAACGCGACCGCGTCAGGGGCTTCGTGTTTATTTTTACAGCACTCAGACTATTTACTAATTGATCACTTTATTTGTTGTTGTAACATTAGTTGTTACATTTGGGACATATTGTAGGAAGGATGATGAAGGGATTTATAGTATATTTAGTGTAAAAAAAAGTAGCTTATCTACCCTAATATAGGGCAATACAGGACATAGTTCCTAAATAGAGGCCCTTATATTTACCCAATATCGTTGATTTTTCCCCTCTTCCTCATATGTGATAAACTACCTAAAATCAGCAACATTGAAGTACTTTATATAAGTTACAGAGTTGTATTTAACTATTTTTCTGGCACACTAGATACATTTTCTATTTGTGCTGCCTTTTCTAATTATAACTAGTAAAAGTTCAATTTTAAGTGGAAAAATATATATTTTATGTGTAAAAAGAGCATACATTTCCCTATTCTCTTAACAGGGTTTTTTTCCTTGATTTAAATGTTGTAATATGCTCTAAGCACACTCCCAGCCAGTTACCTCCTTCTATAATATAGACAAGGTCAGCTGGGAGCAAATAGCATTTTTGCCTTTTCCAGCAAATCTGGGATCACCTCCCTTTGTTTTGTTTTATTTTTATATATATATATATATATATATATATATATATATATATATATATATATATATATATATATATATATATATATATATATATATATATATATATATGTATATATATATATGTATATATATATATATATATATAATGTTTTTTGAAAAAGATATATCTATACCTATATATATATGATTATATATAGGTATAGATATATACAGATAGGAATATCTATTTATAAATACACAGAACATATTGTGTTATGTGAAGAACATTGGAATGTGAACTATTTACAGTAAATACACACTATAACACTTTATTAAATATGAATATTGCATAAATATGTTTTTTTTTACATGTTTTCATCTACTTAACTGCATAGGGCTCCAATGCACACACACACACATATATATATATATGTGTGTGTGTGTGTGTGTGTGTATATGCATACATATGTATTTATGTGTTTATTTGTTTTATATATATGTCTGTAAACATGTCAATAATAATGTCAATGTTAAAGCCCTTTGTCTACCTTTTTTTTCTAACACCAGAGACCTGATATCTTTGAGCTCTTATAACTATTTTGTGCAATATTTTTTTAAAATATTTTTTATTAGATAGTGTTATTATGAGTCTAACTGTACTTTCTAAAGTATTTTTGATGTTTTTTATGACGCTTAACTAGTTAACTAGAGCTATCCTGACAAGAGTTAACATCGATTGCACTCAAGCGATCATGTTTTATTTCCACTTGTAATTAGAGAGAAAAACCTTACGCGTGCAAACAGCTGCGATAAACCCCTTTTTGCTCACGAGTAACTGTTAGCGCACCACTTGTAATCGGATCCTTAGTATTATGTACTATTTTTACTAATAATTGTTACAATTAAAAACTGTTTACACATGAAACCTGACATGTCTATGTTTTCTATTTTCTGTCAATATACTACCGGTTGCTGTTCCATAAATGGATGTAAAGATGATTTATCCAAGTAGTACATTTATTAAAATGAAATAGAATGAAAGTTAATGGGGTTAAATTGTTGCAATGAAAGGGTTACAGTACACAACGGCTTCATTCGAGTAAAATAAAGGGACCTACAAGTGGACTGCTCAATTCATGAAACATTTAATAGTGAACCCATAGATTGTGTTATTGTGATTTACCTATACAGTTACACAAGTAAGGGATTTATATACATTTGAGGACTCTATTCCACAGTTTTCTTAAACTCTATTTATGTTTCTAGTTTATGTACAATACATATACGTGTTTCTTTATTTCAAAAACTTACCCGTTGTAACAGAATCATCATATCTTGCAGAAACTGTTTGGGTTTGTGTGTTGCATATGCTGTACAAGCCATACAGTTCTTAAAAGAGAAAACAAATATACATACATTTATTTCATTCATTCATATAAGTATGTCACATTTATTTTTTTTAGCTGTTTTCTTTACGTATTTATTTTAGTCTTGTATAGTTCTATAGAATCTGTTGATTGCAGGGATGGCTCTATAATTGGACCAGCAGTGACTATGGGACCCAAACGGCATTTTTAAGTGTTGACACACAGAGAGAGTTAAAAGAGTTTTCTTTTTAAGAGAAATTGCTCATATTTGGGGTCCATCAACTGGGTATCAGCATGCTTTAGTGTGAAATTCCAATATATTAAACTTAAAGGGACATTAAACACTTTAAGATGGTAATATTAAATGGTGAATCATATATATATAAAAAAAACTCTTCATTTCCTGTTGGAAATCAAAGTGTAGAACACTGATATATTCCACACAGCCATTGGCTGCACACTCAAGTGACCTATATATAACTGTCCCTAATTGGCCACAACAGAAAAGGTAACCTAAGTTACAAGATGGCACTTATTTTGTCACTATTTAAACAATAAAAATTACATCTACATGTTATTCTCAGACTAATCTTTTATTTGAATGCATCATTCTATCTAGCATTTATTTAGTGTTTAATGTCCCTTTAAGACTGCTAAAAACTGTCAGGTTTAGACTGTGATAGATGAATAGTTGGTGAGTGAATTTAATTCTTAAACCCAGGTAAAACAGTGACTTGAGCCTGTACTATCTATAAGGTTTGATTAATGCAACAACTCTATTTCTTGTTCCCTAAATTTCATGTTTGCACATTGTTTTGTGTCAATGATTTCTTATATGCTATGCAAGTGTATAGAAATATTGCTTAAGAACTAGAATGTCCTACTTTTATTGTAAAGTATAGGGACACCCTTACATTTAATAAAACAACATTAGAGTTTGTGGACTTTTTCTAAATCATTACCAATAATCTCTAATGCTTTATTTTCTAATTACTAAGTATGACTTAGACAAGAGTGTCTCTTAAATTACAAAAATATTCTTACCGCATTCTCTTTCAAATGTGTCCCTTTCAGCTTCAGATGTCTTCTATAGACATTAAACATTGTTTTACTCTGCTCATTTGCTTCTTTTAAATGGATAGACTGGGTTCTAAAACACGCCAAGGCAGAATCCAAACATTCCGTCTAAATTGAGAAGGAAAATTATTACAAATATTTATATCCAATTTGTTTTAATGTTTATACAGAACAATTAAAAATGGATAAATACAGTAAAGGGTGCTAAACACAATTACAAAAAAAAATGAGTACATTTAAATTGTTGACAAATTGTTCCACATATATATTTTTGCTGAAAGTTTTAAAGATCATTAACAAAGTTATTGACTGCCATTTAAACAATACAGCTGTAGAGGTTTTTGCAGAGCTTTAGTATTCAGAAATTGGAATTTATTCTAACAGTAAATTTTACCTTTCTAAATTATGTGTAATTTTGAACCATCAGTTAAAATATATTTCCTGTTTCTGCTGAATCATGTGGAACTAGTTCTCTTCTGTTTTTTGATAAAGCTGTGAAGCCTGGCAATTACTGTGTGTGACATCACATTTTTCTGTTTTTAGAAGATGCTTTCAGTCACACCACTGTATGGAAAAGAGTTGTGAAACTAATACAAAAACAAGCAAAAAGCATTATCTTTAACCCTTTCGTGACAGGGTTAAAGTGTCTACATCGGAACACCTGTTCCGATGTAGACAAATTGAAACTACGCGATCGTGCATACGATCGCGAGATTTCAATTATTGGATCGCATCTGGGGGGCGTCCCTACAACCCTAGGAACGCCCTCCAGACCGCGATCAAGTCCTTGAAGCGCAGAAGGCTTCAGGACAGCCGTTTGATATGACGTTCTATTCCGTCATAACGGCTTTAAAGCCCAGTGTAAATATGACGGAATAGAACGGCATAACGGCGTTAAAAGGTTAAATAAACTGACTGGCCTCAAAAAACAAACAAAAAAAAAACAACTTCATAAGTGTCCCTTTTTCATGTTTGTGATGATGGGTTAAGTTCCCATTCAATATATATTTTAAGTAATGTAATTAAGTAGTTTATGTGACTGCAAGAAAATATTATTTTGTATAAGAAAATGTTATACTATTTAAATTGATAATATTTAAAAGTTATAATATGTTGTCAGTAGTATTGGTCATAATTTATTATTGTTTATTAGGTGTTTGCAAGCTTAGTGCAAAGTGTGTTTGTTAAAAAAATATAAATCTTATAACAACATTTGATCACATTAAAGATATGGTTTACTACCATAGCAGATATTACATATAAATTGAACTATTTAGCAGTTCATTTAAATAATTTAAGGGCAAATTACCTATTTAAAAGAAACATTAAGCAACATTTTTTTTTAAACTTGTCCAACATTTCTGTGGAATTTTGTACCAAATTCAGTAAAACGCTTTTCAATAGGAATATAAACTATCTCTTTGAACTATTTACAATATCTATTCAAATATGTTATGAATAATAGAAAACTAGTTTTTCAGTAGTATTGCACATAAATACTTTTGCATTGTTTAAGAATGTTCTGTGTTAAACAATAAGCTATGTTAGATATGCTGACATATTTTATATACTTCTCATATTCATTTACTAAATTCTGTGTGAGTATTCTGAGGGCTAATATTGCCTGGTCAGAGGGAGTTCTGAGGAAATGAAAACCACCAAGTAAAAATAACACACAATCACAATATCAACTAAAAACAATACATGTGAGTTTTCTTACTCGATAAACAATCCAAGCAAAAACCTCTTCAAAACAAAATCATCTAAACTTATCAGTACCCTTTGTGTTTAAATGTTCTTAGTCACATGACCATAAAATTGTAACTAGTTTATAACAATTTGATTATTATTACCAGTTTACAATAATCTTGTAACGTGTTTTACTTGGATTTTTTTTTTAAATGAAAAAGGCCATTCCTTCAATATTGAGCAATCGGGCTGTTTAAAAAAGTAATAACAAATATATAAACAATAATTATAATAATATACCATTTTAATGGATTGTATGCTTGTAAAGAGCGCTTTCAATTACCTATTAGTAGGATAATATTAGTACAATTAAATATTAGTCAAATTATATGTGATCAACCCATATAATAATGCAAAGACGAGGTCTTGTTGCATAGTTTCTAAATGTTTCATGATATGAAATATCCAATGGTTTAGGAAAATAGCAGGTCAACCAATAAAAACAGTTATTAGCATAAAACTGCCACGTATAACACCTGCTTATTGTGACACTAAGCCAAAAGTTATAACATGTTGCTTACATTAAGTTACTGGTGTATAGCTGCCAACATTTAAAAAAAAGCATTTTAAGGAAGCTCTTTAGCAGAGCAATATAGTAAGTAGCTTATTGTCGTATTGACTATGGCCACTAATGGTTTCTACCACAAAACAACAAATGTTAATTGCACACAATTTGCACAAATATTAAGTATCTGGTATTTAGTCTAATCTGCAAACGGCGGCATATTCACATATCCCAGTTCAACAAATGAATTATTTTACTATTCTGATGCAAAGTGCAGGAGACTCAGATGTAACAATATGCCAATAAATATCATTCTCACAGTTCAGCATCTATGCCAAACTCACACATAAAGGCAGTTTTTTTTTTTACAATAGGGATAGTTAGCTGAGACAAGTATACCTTAGAGGGACAGAGGGATATGTGAATCTGCTGCAATGCAGATTAGACGAAATATCAGTTATACTGTGTGCAACTAAACTTGCTTGTGGTAAATATGCTGGTGTTCATATATTACTAATACTATTCATGTAAAAATAACTAATACATAGAACACATAGGATAGGGCTTCTTTTATCTTCCTGAAAAGTCTCTCTGTGCCCTTAAGCAGTTGCCTTGATCGATTAATGAGAAATCCTTCAATATAACTGTAAAGCTCATACAGTCATCAGCTACTTTGCAAGCTTTGCTGCTAAATAGCATGTTTAGTCATTAAATATAGTACCAAGTCACTGAGTGTCATATATTGTGGTTAGTGTGAGCCACTTACATCCTTTTATTGTACAGAGTATTTTGACTTCTTTAAACAAGAAAAAGAAATCTGCTTTGCTGATGTAAATTGTTTGTGGTTGTGTTTATTTCATTTCCACTGCTAGTAAGATGCATTACTCACCGCTCAAATTTCTGTTCTGCTTTGTTTGTGTAGTGAAACAGACCATAAGACAGACATGCTAATAATTTTTAGCACGTGTGCTTGGCAATAGTGCTTGTGCTATGGACAAGTTATTACTCATTCAGCAGGTAAGTCATTTTATTTAACAATATGTAATCAATAGCTCTCTGCACTTTTGCAGTTTGATAATTGCTGCAAAGTTTAGTGAAATCACAATCATAACTTGTCTACTTGTTTACCCCTTGCAAAACTTAAAGGGACATTAAACTGCTGGGTACAATTATAATAGTAGGGTTATTGGCTATTGTTTTATTCTTGTGTACCTTCAGCTCTCTTTAAAGCTGTTCTCTTATTTTAACTCACTAAATAATCCAGTTAGTAAAGCTTTGCATTTTATACTAAACGCCACCATCTTGTAGTGTGTGTACTGTTGCATCATGTGACAGAAGCAGTGCACTTGCACACATCTGCTTTTTTAAAGCTGTACATTTCACTTCAGTTTAGCTCACATAAAGAGAGCAGAAACGTTACATTTTTGCAGATTTTTAATACTTGTAAGTGGTTAAAATAATTGAATGATTTTAAAGACAGCTGCAGACACAGACGGAATAGCATGGTGAGAATTAAACATTCTATTGCAGTTGTACTCAGCAGTGTAATGTCCCTTTAAGCTGCCTTGCACATCTGTGTAGAGCTGTATTTAACTATTACTAAACACACATAAACTGAGGCAAATTATTTTAAAGATGATATAATTCACACAAAAGTATAATTATTTTTTTTTAATAAAAAAACAAACCTATTCTTAATATAAAACCAAAGATGCATGTGCTAATAAAACTACCTGAAAAGCATAAATCACATGCAATCCCCTTTGTTTTATTCTATGCACCTCCAATGTGGGTGAATGTTAAATAGTGACTCATACACTTTCTAACAACTGTTTACTATCTGAAAATACTGGTAAATATAATGAAATATTATTAACCTTTTAAAATGTGCTACTGTACGTATTTGTTATAATTCTAAGCAACTTTCTCATTTACTCCTTTTATCAATTTTTCTTCGTTCTCTTGGTTTCTTTATTTGAAAAACAAACAATGTACAGTAAGCTTAGGAGTTGGCCCATTTTTAGTTTAGCACACAATAGGAGTAAATTAGAAAGTTGCTTAAAATTGCCTTTAAGGCAATTTGCAGCATTATTAAAACCTAGTTTTGCATGTTGTCCATTTTTGGAGAATGTGGGGTAATGCTCAATTCAACAATACGATAAAATACATTTTTTTATCCACATATACCTCTAATTATGAAAACAGAATTAATATTTCTTTGTTTGTTATCTTACCTTAACACCAGTGGGAACATGGAAGGTGTCCGGTTCCTGTTAATAGAAAAAAAAAGAATATGTTTAGTTAAAAAGTTTAAAAGAATAATTTACATCCTTTAAAAACACTTAGGTATTTATACTTACATTATGATTTACATGCTTCATAATCCCTTTTACGGTTTTTGTTAATTCTATAATTTTTTTTTCTTTAATTGTCAAAGTTGCCTCTAACAAACTAACAGAAAAGAGGCAAAAAATAAAGCAAAATAGCACAGTGGTTTTCATTGTCTTTGAACTGAGCTGGATATAGCTTTCAGCTGATTGAAAGAATTGTGAAATATTTCGACTTAGGTTTGAATGATTTAAGGTATACAACATACCTGTTTATGTATCGTTTCCAAATTTGTAGATCCCTCCCATTTCACTCTGGAAAGCTTTGTAGAATGGATGAATGAGTAATCTTTTTTTCTTTTCCACTGGCAAGGTATACGTACTTAGAGATACAGAGTGTGGGTGGTAGGTGGGGACTTTAAAAAAAAATCTGCCCCATGTGCAAAACAAACAGGAAAAAATACAGAAGGGTGAATTCCAGTTTGAGAACACCTTAATCACAGGTAAACATGGGCATACCACAGGTGCAAAATATTATACTCAATAATTATTTATAAATAAAATAGGTATTCGTGATAGACAACAATATAGTAAAAATATATATTATGAGTTGTAATATAAGGGAGCAATTTAAAGGAGCATTAAAATCAATTTTAAATATTTCATAAAATGTTTAATAGTATTACAAAACTATGCATTGCACATTTCTTTTTTATTCTGACTAGTTTTTGTGGAGGATGCAGTGCATACTGTATACTTAAGTGAGATGTTTATTAACCCTCCCAGTGATTGTTCATATAGATCTGGTGCTAACTGGCCACAATAATATAGATAAACATGCTCAAGAGTAATTCAAAAGGTGTATTCCTGGATTATTGCAAATATATGTTAATTGCGTATAAATAAAATGTAATATTGCGTGAGTTTTTAATTCTATGACTTTTCATGAGATTTATAGATGTATATTTGATGCCTTACAATGTTATTTATTGTAATACTTCAATCTAGTTAATCTGATCACCACTTAGAGCAACCCACTTCATGCAGTATGTATGTGCTACATTCCATAAAGCTCACTGCCCTTGAAAGACTGTTCTTGCTAGACCTAATGTCACAAGCATCTGTGAGATTCATAAAGATAAGGGGTACAACCTCACAGTCTGTCCTTAGAACTAATGCACCTTGCAACCTTTGCCCAATGGGCTCCATTTAAAAGCTGCAAATGCAGCTTTGCAACGTCTGCAGCCGATAGTCAAGAAGCAGCGGTTTGATGTCTATAAAGTGCCAACTATAAAGTGCTGTTTCTCAGTCCCCCCGGACTTCTCCAACCGAAGTGACTGACAGCCCTTGTTTGCACGATTAGCCATGCACGAGCACGGGGCGGCATTGCACAAGCAGCAGCTTGTGCAATGATAAATGCAGGCAATGTATTGCTGGCCACAAGCTGCGATGCCAGGTGGCAGAGGCAGAGATGTCCGCCCTTGTCCGTCCGGGGGTTAATAAATGAAAGCCATATGAATCTCACACTTGCGTTCAGACTTTATTCTGAACAACATCACTCCAAAAACTGGTTAGAAATAGGAAGACATGATATATTAAAAAAATGATAAATTTGCCAGTATTTTCAAATACAATAATCTGTTGCTCATTGAAGTAAATATGCAAATAAAATACAATTATTCTTTGAGATTTAACTTTTTATAACATTAATTAAAATAAAGTTTGCAATGAAAATGTGAGTTTTATTCCCTTTATAATGACAGATTCATGTTTTCTTTGCAAATACTGAAGGAAGGAAAATAAATTTAAAAGGACGAAAAAGTCTACATTAGAGAGAATGTCGTTTCCAAATTGCTTTCCATTTTACTTCTGTTATCAAATTTACTTTGTTCTCCTGGTGTCATTTGTTTAAGACCATAACTAGGTAGCCTCATTATGGGCTGGATTACAAGTGGCTTTTTGCGCTAGTCAGGTTGTGTTTTTATTAAAAGTTTCAAAAAATTTGAATAGCGCAAAAAAACTAACTTAAGTTTTCACGTGCGCGTGTATGTATTCCCCCTTAGAAATCAATGGAGAAAAAAAGTGGGGGGAAAAAACACCTGAGATTGCGCAAACAACATCACATTTTTGCATTGCCCATAGAAGATAATGGAGAGAAAAAAATTGTTGAAAAAAAAACACACCAATTGCGCAAACAACAATAGCATATTTGCATTAGCAAATGTGAAAGATTTACAGTAAATACATAGTTAAAATCTTTATTAAATATGAATATTGCATAAATATGTTTTATCATGTTTTCAGCTACTTAAAGAGACAGTTAACTCCAAAATGTTTATTGTTTAAAAAGATATATAATCCCTTTATTACCCATTCCCCAGTTTTGCATAACCAAAACTGTTATATTAATATACTTTACCTCTGTGATTACCTTGTATCTAAGCATCTTCTGACAGCCCCCTGATCACATGATTATTATCTATTGACTTACATTTTAGCCAATTAGTGCAGTGTCAGCCACAACTCCACAGGCGTGAGCATAATGTTATCTATATGGCCCACATGAACTAGCTTTCTCTTGTTGTGAAAAGCTCATAAAAAAGCATGTGATAAGAGACTGTCTGTAGTAGCTAATAAACAGGGAGAAATTTAGAGGTTTAAATGTTATAAAGTATATTAATATAACAATGTTGGTTGTCCAAAGCTAGGGAATGGGTATTAAAGGCATTATCTATCTTTTTTAAACAATAACAATTTTGGTGTTGGCTGTCCCTTTAATGGCAAAGGGCTATAATGTACTTATATCTATGTCTATATATGTGTACATATATATTAATGTTTTATATGTGTATATGTGACTGTAAATACAAATATACACATATAAATATATATATATATATATATATATATATATATATATTTATATATATATATATATATAGGAACAACAAAAAACGAGGACTTGCTGGATCGTTTTTGCAACCAAGTGGATTTATTCAGGCATAGGTAGTGAATCACTCAGTGGTGTACAAGGTAAGGTGTTGTAGATCTGATGCGTTTCGCGCATGTGCAATGCGCTTAATCAGAGATCATCAGGTGTGTTCCACAGGTAAGGTAATAAGCATTACGTTAACCAATCAGGAGCATTTAAAAAGCATTTGCACAAAGTGCTAATGTGACTAACATTTTTTTTTTTTGACAATTGAAAAAAGGATTTTGTTTCGTGCAAAGGTGCAATATTGAAATTATTGATTGCAAAGTGTATAAGTTATTAGAATACAATATATAACATTCATTGTCATAAAAATAGTATTTGGTGAAAAATAAAATGTAAAAAAATGACCCAATAAGGAATATAAGGTAAGGAAAAAGGCGTAATTCTCTCTAATAGTGCCGCTGGACTTAAATAAAATGCTGGTAAAATAAAATAAAAAAGAATAAAATAATAACAACTGATATTTGTTGCAATAAATCATGACTAATTGTAAATATCGGTCATACTATTAATAAATTAGAGAGAAGATCTGAAAAAGCTGCTTTTAGGGGCGGCCGCCATTAAGCATAAGAATTTATATGCAGAACACTAGAAAAAAGCATATATATAAGAAACTCATATATATACCAAACACTAAGGGAGCATGTAGATACATAGATGTGTTAATTGAAAAAGTGCTAAAATAATAACAATATGGACTAATTTTAAGATAATCATTTCAACATATATATATAAAAAATTCTACTTTAGCTCAAATTTATACCAACATTAGGGCTGTGTAGGTTATCTTATAGTAATAATTATACATAATCTACAGATATCTAATAATGTTATATATAAAATGAACAGACCTATAAGGTAAAGCTAAATTATGTAGAGATTATATATATAAAAATTTTTATCTAACTACTAGCTACTCTGTAACCACTCCTAGAGAAGATTGAGGTGTAATCTGGTGTAAAATGTAAATATGTCAAATTGTTACCCCTACACTCCTTAATAATTCAGTAAATTAGGTGTGACTGCAGTTGCATAATTCTGAAGCTAATACTGTTTGTCTAGTATACAGTAAGCTAGAAAGTGAAGATTGCTCAAAGAAATATCCTGTATGTTAGAAACTTGAGTCAGGTAGTCTGTTGAATGTTGTTATTTGCTATTTATAATTCTAAGGGGCTATGGGCACTGAAAAAACTATATAATCTAAGTCAAGAAAGTTATGACTAATCTAAAAATAAGTCTAAATCCTGACTCTTATTGATGCCTTTTGGGTATTTTGTTTGAAGAGTGAAAATCCAAAATGCCTCTTGTCTAAGTAATTTGCCCATTCTGTCTCCACCTCTAATATCTCTTCTAATGTGATCGATGCCTACAAAATGAAACAGATGTTTAGTATGTAAACCAATAAAATGTTTAGCCACTGGTGTTTTAGGTTTGTCCTCCTCTAGGTATAGGAGGTGTTCCCTAATTCGATCTTTTAAGAGGCGAGAAGTGAGTCCTACATATTGGAATGAACACTGAAGGCATGTTACTAGATAGATGACATAGGTGCTTGTGCAATCTATGCAATGTTTGATACGATAGGTGAGACCTGTTTGTGAAGATGTAAAATGCTCTGTTTTGTTAGTATAATTACAGCATTTACAAATGTGGCCACATTTGTAGAAACCATTTGAGATAGTTAGCCAATTTGAAGATGTACATGGTTTATTGAAAAAATGTTTTTTGTTTTTTTCACCTATAGTGAGGGCTTTTTTAGCTACACATCTAATGTGTTTTCTTGAAATGTCTTGCAGTTGATTATCACTCTGTAATATTGGTAGATATTTAAGAACTATGTCACAAATCTTATGATATTGTTTACTATAGGCTGTTGAAAACACTACATTATTAGTTTGTGGGATAATTTGGGTAATTGTGTCTTTTTTTGTGTCTTTTTGTTTGTAGAAACCTGAGAGCAATTTGCTCCTATCCATTTTGCTAACCTCTTGAGCTGTTGACAATAAGAGGTCTTTTCTGTAGCCTCTTTCTTGTAACCTTAAAATAATAAGGTCAGCTTGGGTATTATATTCTTGAAGAGTGGAACAGTTCCTGCGGGCTCTAATAAACTGGCCATTAGGTATGCCTCTAGTTATATGGCCCACATGACAGGAATCAGCTCTGAGTATAGTATTCCTGGCTAAGGATTTTCTAAATATGGTAGAGGTAATATTCTCATGATTGCCTACTGATAGCTGGAGTCCTAGATACAAGATATTTTTATTGTCTATGACATGGGTAAATTTTAGATTTAAATCATTGGTATTTAGCCAGTCCAGAAAGGAGACAGCACTGCGTTGGCAACCCTTGTTCCAGATGACCAACAGGTCATCTATAAAGCGACCATACACAACTACTCCGTCCTCAAAGGGGAAGCCTTCACAGAAAATGTGGTTGAGCTCAAACCAGCCCATGTATAAATTAGCATAAGCGGGGGCAAATTTTGCCCCCATGGCTGTTCCACATTTCTGTAAGTAGAAGCATCCCCCGAAGACGAAGTAGTTGTGGGTTAACAAAAACCTAGTGGTTGAGACTAAAAAGTCAATATACTCTATGGAGAAGTTTGTATACCTCATGATCATACATTTCATGGCGTCTAGGCCTTTATCATGCGGTATACTAGAATAAAGTGCTGACACATCAATGGTTAACCATTGATAGTCAGGATGCCATTTGACTTGCTCTAGTTGTTGGAGTAAATGTGTGCTGTCTTTAATATAACCTGGAAGGGATGCTACAATGGGTTGGAGGATAGAGTCCAACCAGGCCCCCAGTCTTTCGCATAGGGAGCCCATGCAGGCCACAATGGGGCGCCCAGGTGGGCTGTTAAGTGTCTTGTGGATTTTGGGCACGACCCTGAAAGTGGGTATAAGTGGGTCATCAGTGAGTAGATGCTCAAAAACTTCACGTTTGATGAAACCCTCTTCCAGAACCGTGTCCAGAAAATCAAAAAGTTCCCTAGTGTACCCAGGTGTAGGATCTGAATTTAACTTAATGTAGGTGTTAATGTCATTCAGTTGAGTAGTGACTTCTCTGACATAGTCAGTGGTATTAAGTACCACAACGGCTCCCCCTTTATCAGCCTGGGTGATCACTATGTTGGAATTGTCTTGCAATTGTTTCAATGCCAATCTCTCTATACGAGAGATGTTATTGGATGTATTATGTGATGTCTTTAAAGAGTCATGTAAATTAAGGATGTCTCTTTGTACTGCTTCTTGATACATTTCTATGCAGGGACTCCTAGCTTGAATAGGATAAAAGTAAGAGTTATCTTTATAAATTTTGCCTGCATGTGCTGGAGTGTGTCTCTGATCATTATTCTGTAATGATATGAGTGAATTAAAAGTACTCAAATCCTTATAAATTAAGCCTGTTAGGAGTATTAGGACAAGAGTCAGTGAGATAGGAGAAATAGAGTTGTGATCTGAATGGAAAAAATGTTTCTTTAATGTGAATTTTCGTACTAACCTATTCACATCTATCATTGTAGAAAATACATCAAAATCAGTGCTTGGAGCAAAAGTGAGACCTTTATTCAAGATAGATATTTGTGCTGGTGAGAGAGAATGATCAGATAGATTGATTACATTATCTATTTTTTCTTGGTTTTTGAGGCTGCCCTGCTGGGGTATCTATGTGTCTTAGCAGTATTTTTAGGCGTGCTTGTCTGATTTGGCATTTTGACTAAAGTGGCTAAGGCTGGTCTGGCTGTATTAGTTAATTGTGATTCTAGGGGAACAGTTTGCTCTAATGTTAATGATTCTTGGGTGGTATTAGTAGTCACCTGACTGCATTCTGAGGTACCTGCATCTGTGTCTATACTTGAAAAGGTAACTTTCTTTTTAGATTGATTACGTTGTTTATTACCCTTGGCCTTTTTGGATTTGCTTCCCCCTGTGGGTTTGTGCTGTTGCCATGAATATACAATGTTAAGATCATAATCTTTAGTATCTCTATTGTATTTTGACACTTTCCTATTAGATAAATCTAAATCTAGCTTAGATATGGTTTCTTCCAATTGTGCAGTGTAATCTCTATAGTGGGTTGTGGTTTCAAATGGTTTGATAATGGATGTGGTCTCATTAATTTGTAACAACAATTGTTCTCTTTCTAACTTCTTGTGTCTAAGTAGTTGATTCATTAAAGTCATTGAACATCTTGTAAGGGTATTATTCCACTCCTCCATAAATTCCGGTTTTTGTTGTGCAAATGAAGGAATTTTTTTTTTTTTCATGAGAAGGCCCCTATGGACTTTAGCTTCTTTAACATACAGTTCCAAAAATTCTGAGTGGGTTAATATGGAAGTCCTTATATATATAGCTCAAAAATAGCTGTGTATTGTCAGTTCTCTATGCCCTCCCCGAGGTCTGCTAGTATTTAGGTATGAGCACTGTTAGAGCACTATAATGTATTTGAACGGTGCTGTATCTTTAACCGGTGTTAACAATGTGGTATAAACTCACCAGCAACCGCTCTCGTACTCGCGGTGATCCGCGCTGCTCAATCCTCTTTCTGTTTCTCTCGAAAGGCTTAAGACTGCGACAGTCCGACTTGTTCCGCTGGATAGCCTTCTCGGGATGCGCGGGTGATGCCGCGCCTAACTCCTCCTGTATGAATGACATGGGGGCAGAAAGAATACCTGATTGGTAATCGCGGGTGATGCCGCTTCTGTCTCTCGCCGTTGAATGTCAGGTAGGGCTGCTCGGTGATAGAAAGATTTACGAAAAAGGCAGACCGGGGGTTAACAAAGGCATAAACAATAACCACTCAAATAGCCACGTATACAGTACCGTAGAGTATCTGATCCAGTCCTCAAGGCTCGCTAGCCATAGATACAGGAACAACAAAAAAATGAGGACTTGCTGGATTGATTTTGCAACCAAGTGGATTTATTCAGGCATAGGTAGTGAGTCACTCAGTGGTGTACAAGGTAAGGTGTTGTAGATCTGACGCATTTCGCGCATGTGCAATGCGCTTCATCAGAGATCATCAGGTGTGTTCCTCAGGTAAGGTAATAAGCATTACGTTAACCAATCAGGAGCATTTAAAAAGCATTTGAACAAAGTGCTAATGTGACTAACATTTTTTTTTTGACAATTGAAAAAAGGATTTTGTTTCGTGCAAAGGTGCAATATTGAAATTATTGATTGCAAAGTGTATAAGTTATTAGAATACAATATATAACATTCATTGTCATAAAAATAGTATTTGGTGAAAAATAAAATGTAAAAAAATGACCCAATAAGGAATATAAGGTAAGGAAAAAGGCGTAATTCTCTCTAATAGTGCCGCTGGACTTAAGTAAAATGCTGGTAAAATAAAATAAAAAAGAATAAAATAATAACAACTGGTATTTGTTGCAATAAATCATGACTAATTGTAAATATCGGTCATACTATTAATAAATTAGTGAGAAGATCTGAAAAAGCTTTTAGGGGCGGCCGCCATTAAGCATAAGAATTTATATGCAGAACACTAGAAAAAAGCATATATATAAGAAACTCATATATATACCAAACACTAAGGCCTAGATTTAGAGTTTGGCGTTAGCCGTGAAAACCAGCGTTAGAGGCTCCTAACGCTGGTTTTAGGCTACCGCCGGTATTTGGAGTCACTCAAAATAGGGTCTCACGCTCACTTTTCAGCCGCGACTTTTCCATACCGCAGATCCCCTTACGTCAATTGCGTATCCTATCTTTTCAATGGGATCTTTCTAACTCCGGTATTTAGAGTCGTGTCTGAAGTGAGCGTTAGACATCTAACGACAAAACTCCAGCCGCAGGAAAAAAGTCAGTAGTTAAGAGCTTTCTGGGCTAACGCCGGTTTATAAAGCTCTTAACTACTGTACTCTAAAGTACACTAACACCCATAAACTACATATGTACCCCTAAACCGAGGTCCCCCCACATCGCCGACACTCGAATAAATTTTTTTAACCCCTAATCTGCCGACTGCCACCTACGTTATCCTTATGTACCTCTAATCTGCTGCCCCTAACACCGCCGACCCCTATATTATATTTATTAACCCTTAATCTGCCCCCCATAACGTCGCCTCCACCTGCCTACACTTATTAACCCCTAATCTGCCGAGCGGACCTGAGCGCTACTATAATAAAGTTATTAACCCCTAATCCGCCTCACTAACCCTATAATAAATAGTATTAACCCCTAATCTGCCCTCCCTAACATCGCCAACACCTAACTTCAATTATTAACCCCTAATCTGCCGACCGGAGCTCACCGCTATTCTAATAAATGGATTAACCCCTAAAGCTAAGTCTAACCCTAACATTAACACCCCCCTAACTTAAATATAATTTAAATCTAACGAAATTAATTAACTCTTATTAAATAAATTATTCCTATTTAAAGCTAAATACTTACCTGTAAAATAAATCCTAATATAGCTACAATATAAATTATAATTATATTGTAGCTATTTTAGGATTAATATTTATTTTACAGGTAACTTTGTATTTATTTTAACCAGGTACAATAGCTATTAAATAGTTAAGAACTATTTAATAGCTAAAATAGTTAAAATAATTACAAATTTACCTGTAAAATAAATCCTAACCTAAGTTACAATTAAAACTAACACTATACTATCAATAAATTAATTAAATAAAATACCTACAATTACCTACAATTAACCTAACACTACACTATCAATAAATTAATTAAATAAACTACCTACAATTAACCTAACACTACACTATCAATAAATTAATTAAATACAATTCCTACAAATAAATACAAATAAATAAACTTGCTAAAGTACAAAAAATAAAAAAGAACTAAGTTACAAAAAATAAAAAAATATCTACAAACATAAGAAAAATATTACAACAATTTTAAACTAATTACACCTACTCTAAGCCCCCTAATAAAACAACAAAGCCCCCCAAAATAAAAAATGCCCTACCCTATTCTAAATTACTAAAGTTAAAAACAGAATTTATGCTTACCTGATAAATTACTTTCTCCAACGGTGTGTCCGGTCCACGGCGTCATCCTTACTTGTGGGATATTCTCTTCCCCAACAGGAAATGGCAAAGAGCCCAGCAAAGCTGGTCATATGATCCCTCCTAGGCTCCGCCTACCCCAGTCATTCGACCGACGTACAGGAGGAAATACGCATAGGAGAAATCACATGATACCGTGGTGACTGTAGTTAGAGAAAATAATTCATCAGACCTGATTAAAAAAAAAACAGGGCGGGCCGTGGACCGGACACACCGTTGGAGAAAGTAATTTATCAGGTAAGCATAAATTCTGTTTTCTCCAACATAGGTGTGTCCGGTCCACGGCGTCATCCTTACTTGTGGGAACCAATACCAAAGCTTTAGGACACGGATGAAGGGAGGGAGCAAATCAGGTCACCTAAATGGAAGGCACCACGGCTTGCAAAACCTTTCTCCCAAAAATAGCCTCTGAAGAAGCAAAAGTATCAAATTTGTAAAATTTGGCAAAAGTGTGCAGTGAAGACCAAGTCGCTGCCTTACATATCTGGTCAACAGAAGCCTCGTTCTTGAAGGCCCATGTGGAAGCCACAGCCCTAGTGGAGTGAGCTGTGATTCTTTCAGGCGGCTGCCGTCCGGCAGTCTCATAAGCCAATCGGATAATGCTTTTAAGCCAAAAAGAAAGAGAGGTAGAAGTTGCTTTTTGACCTCTCCTTTTACCAGAATAAACAACAAACAAAGAAGAAGTTTGTCTGAAATCTTTAGTGGCCTCTAAATAGAATTTTAGAGCACGGACTACGTCCAAATTGTGTAACAAACGTTCCTTCTTTGAAACTGGATTCGGACACAAAGAAGGTACAACTATCTCCTGGTTAATATTCTTGTTGGAAACAACTTTCGGAAAAAAACCAGGCTTAGTACGCAAAACCACCTTATCTGCATGGAACACCAGATAGGGCGGAGAACACTGCAGAGCAGATAACTCAGAAACTCTTCTAGCAGAAGAAATTGCAACCAAAAACAAAACTTTCCAAGATAATAACTTAATATCTACGGAATGTAAGGGTTCAAACGGAACCCCTTGAAGAACTGAAAGAACTAGATTAAGACTCCAGGGAGGAGTCAAAGGTCTGTAAACAGGCTTGATTCTAACCAAAGCCTGAACAAACGCTTGAACGTCTGGCACAGCTGCCAGCCTTTTCTGAAGTAAAACAGATAACGCAGAAATCTGTCCCTTCAGAGAACTTGCAGATAATCCCTTCTCCAAACCTTCTTATAGAAAGGATAAAATCTTAGGAATTTTTATCTTGTTCCATGGGAATCCAAAAAACTCTTAGCCATCTCCGTGGAGATGTTGCCTGTGCAACGGCAAAGAGAATGACTGGGGTAGGCGGAGCCTAGGAGGGATCATATGACCAGCTTTGCTGGGCTCTTTGCCATTTCCTGTTGGGGAAGAGAATATCCCACAAGTAAGGATGACGCCGTGGACCGGACACACCTATGTTGGAGAAAGCTCTTTTACCTTACCAGCCCTGAACAGGGCCCTTTGCGGGGTATGCCCCAAGAAGTTCAGCTCTTTTGCCTGTAAAAAAAAAAATACAATACCCCCCCCCAACATTACAACCCACCACCCACATACCCCTAATCTAACCCAAACCCCCCTTAAATAAACCTAACACTAAGCCCCTGAAGATCATCCTACCTTGTCTTCACCTCACCAGGTATCACCGATCCATCCTGGCTCCAAAATCTTCATCCAACCCAAGCGGGGGTTGGCGATCCATCATCCGGTGCCTGAAGAGGTCCAGAAGAGGCTCCAAAGTCTTCATCCTATCCGGGAAGAAGAGGCGATCCGGACCGGCAACCATCTTGATCCAAGCGGCATCTTCTATCTTCATCCGATGACGACCGGCTCCATCCTGAAGACCTCCACCGCGGACCCATCTTCTTCCGGCGACGTCCAACTGCAGAATGACGGTTCCTTTAAGGGACGTCATCCAAGATGGCGTTCCTCGAATTCCGATTGGCTGATAGGATTCTATCAGCCAATCGGAATTAAGGTAGGAATATTCTGATTGGCTGATGGAATCAGCCAATCAGAATCAAGTTCAATCCGATTGGCTGATCCAATCAGCCAATCAGATTGAGCTTGCATTCTATTGGCTGTTCCGATCAGATTCATCGGATTGAACTTGATTCTGATTGGCTGATTCCATCAGCCAATCAGAATATTCCTACCTTAATTCCGATTGGCTGATAGAATCCCTTAAAGGAACCGTCATTCTGCAGTTGGACATCACCGGAAGAAGATGGGTCCGCGGTGGAGGTCTTCAGGATGGAGCCGGTCGTCATCGGATGAAGATAGAAGATGCCGCTTGGATCAAGATGGTTGCCGGTCCGGATTGCCTCTTCTTCCCGGATAGGATGAAGACTTTGGAGCCTCTTCTGGACCTCTTCAGGCACCGGATGATGGATCGCCAACCCCCGCTTGGGTTGGATGAAGATTTTGGAGCCAGGACGGATCGGTGATACCTGGTGAGGTGAAGACAAGGTAGGATGATCTTCAGGGGCTTAGTGTTAGGTTTATTTAAGGGGGGTTTGGGTTAGATTAGGGGTATGTGGGTGGTGGGTTGTAATGTTGGGGGGGGGTATTGTATGTTTTTTTTTTACAGGCAAAAGAGCTGAACTTCTTGGGGCATGCCCTGCAAAGGGCCCTGTTCAGGGCTGGTAAGGTAAAAGAGCTTTTAACTTTAGTAATTTAGAATAGGGTAGGGCATTTTTTATTTTGGGGGGCTTTGTTGTTTTATTAGGGGGCTTAGAGTAGGTGTAATTAGTTTAAAATTGTTGTAATATTTTTCTTATGTTTGTAGATATTTTTTTATTTTTTGTAACTTAGTTCTTTTTTATTTTTTGTACTTTAGCAAGTTTATTTATTTGTATTTATTTGTAGGAATTGTATTTAATTAATTTATTGATAGTGTAGTGTTAGGTTAATTGTAGGTAGTTTATTTATTTAATTTATTGATAGGGTAGTGTTAGGTTAATTGTAGGTAATTGTAGGTATTTTATTTAATTAATTTATTGATAGTATAGTGTTAGTTTTAATTGTAACTTAGGTTAGGATTTATTTTACAGGTAAATTTGTAATTATTTTAACTATTTTAGCTATTAAATAGTTCTTAACTATTTAATAGCTATTGTACCTGGTTAAAATAAATACAAAGTTACCTGTAAAATAAATATTAATCCTAAAATAGCTACAATATAATTATAATTTATATTGTAGCTATATTAGTATTTATTTTACAGGTAAGTATTTAGCTTTAAATAGGAATAATTTATTTAATAAGAGTTAATTTATTTCGTTAGATTTAAATTATATTTAATTTAGGGGGGTGTTAGGGTTAGATTTAGCTTTAGGGGTTAATCCATTTATTAGAATAGCGGTGAGCTCCGGTCGTCAGATTAGGGGTTAATAATTGAAGTTAAGTGTCGGCGATGTTAGGGAGGGCAGATTAGGGGTTAATACTATTTAATATAGGGTTAGTGAGGCGGATTAGGGGTTAATAACTTTATTATAGTAGCGCTCAGGTCCGGTCGGCAGATTAGGGCTTAATTATTGTAGGTAGGTGGAGGCGACGTTGTGGGGGGCAGATTAGGGGTTAATAAATATAATATAGGGGTCGGCGATGTTAGGGAACCAGATTAGGGGTACATAGGGATAATGTACGTAGCGGCGGTTTACGGAGCGGCAGATTAGGGGTTAAAAATAATATGCAGGGGTCAGCGATAGCGGGGGCGGCAGATTAGGGGTTAATAAGTGTAAGGTTAGGGGTGTTTAGACTCGGGGTACATGTTAGAGTGTTAAGTGCAGACGTAGGAAGGGTTACCGCATAGCAAACAATGGGGCTGCGTTAGGAGCTGAACGCGGCTTTTTTGCAGGTGTTAGGTTTTTTTTCAGCTCAAACAGCCCCATTGTTTCCTATGGGAGAATCGTGCACGAGCACGTTTTTGAGGCTGGCCGCGTCCGTAAGCAACTCTGGTATCGAGAGTTGAAGCTGCGTTAAAAATGCTCTACGCTCCTTTTTTGGAGCCTAACGCAGCCTTTATGTGGACTCTCGATACCAGAGTAATTTTTATGGTGCGGCCAGAAAAAAGCCGGCGTTAGTTTTTCGGGTCGTTACCGACAAAACTCCAAATCTAGGCCTAAGGGAGCATGTAGATACATAGATGTGTAAATGAAAAAGTGCTAAAATAATAACAATATGGACTAATTTTAAGATAATCATTTCAACATATATATATATATATATATATATATATATATATATATATATATATATATATATATATATAAAATTCTACTTTAGCTCAAATTTATACCAACATTAGGGCTATGTAGGTTATCTTATAGTAATATATATATATATATATATATATATATATATATATATATATATATATATATATATATATATATATATATACATACAAATACATCTTTAGACATGTGTTTGTTTTTTTGTAATTTAGCTAATTGTATTTAATTTATTTAATTGTATTTAATTTAGGTAAGTTATTTAATTGTAGGTGTTAGTGTAACTTAGGTTAGGTTTTATTTTTTAGGTAAAATTGTATTTATTTTAGCTAGGTAGTTATTAAATAGTTAATAACTATTTAGTAACTATTCTACCTAGTTAAAATAAATACAAACTTGCCTGTAAAATAAAAATAAACCCTAAGCTAGATACAATGTAACTATTAGTTATATTGTAGCTAGCTTAGGGTTTATTTTATAGGTAAGTATTTAGTTTTAAATAGGAATAATTTAGTTAATGATATTAATTTTATTTAGATTTTTTAAAATTATATTTAAATTAGGTGTTGTTAGGGTTAGGGTTAGACTTAGTTTAGGGGTTAATAAATTTAGAATAGTGGCGGTGACGTTGGGGGCGGCAGATTAGGGGTTAATAAATGTAGGTAGGTTGCAGCGACATTGGGTGAGGGAGATTAGGGGTTAATAAATATAATGTAGGTGTCAGTGATGTTGGGGGCAGCAGATTAGTTGTTAATAATTATAAAGTAGGTGGCAGCAATGTTGGGGGCAGCAGATTAGGGGTTAATAGGTATAATGTAGGTGGTGGCGATGTCTGGAGCGGCAGATTATGGGTCAATAATATTTAACTAGTGTTTGCGAGGCGGGAGTGCGGCGGTTCAAGGGTTAACATGTTTATTCTAGTGGCGGCGATGTCGGGAGCGGCAGATAAAGGGTTAATAGTTTTATTTTAGTGTTTGCGATGTGGGAGAGCCTCAGTTTAGGGGTTAATTGGTAGTTTATGGGTGTTAGTGTACATTTTAGCACTTTAGTTATGAGTTTTATGCTACAGCTTTGTAGCGTAAAACTCATAACTACTGACTTTAAAATGCGTTAGGAATCTTGGCGGTAGAGGGTGTACCGCTCACTTTTTGGCCTCCCAGGACAAATTTGTAATACCGGCGTTATGCAAGTCCCATTGAAAAAAGCCTTTACGAAATTTACGTAAGTTGCTTTCTGTTCAGGCCAAAAAAGTGTGCGGTACACCTATACCTGCAAGACTCGTAATACCAGCGGGCGTAAAAAAGCAGCATTAGGACCTGTTAACGCTGCTTTTTCACCTTCCCGCAAAACTCATAATCTAGCCGAGTGTTATCTATTCTTTTAAACGATAACAAAAAAAATCAAGTAGACTGTTCCTTTAAGGAACCTTAGAAATTTCTCAAAACAAAATCTACTGTAAATTTGAAAATCAGAATAAGTGCTATTGCATTATCTTTTTATTGTGCTTTTTGGACTATACATTTCTACTATATTTAATGGTCCTTAAGGGTTTACCTGATTTCATCCTCTTAAAGGGACAGTCAAGTCAAAAATAAACTTTCATGATTTAAACAAGGCATGTACTTTTAAACAACTTTTCAATTTACTTTTATCACAAATTTTGCTTTGTTCTCTTGGTATTCTTAGTTGAAAGATAAACCTATGTAGGCTCATATGCTTATTTCTTAGACCTTGAAGGCCGTCTCTGATCTGAATACATTTTGACAGTTTTTCACCACTAGAGAACATTAGTTCATGTGTGTCATATAGATAACATTGAGCTCATGCACGTGAAGCTACCTAGGAGCCAGCACTGATTGACTAAAATGCAAGTCTGTCAAAAGAACTGAAATAAGGGGGCAGTTTGCAGAGGCTTGGATACAAGGTAATTACAGCCCGCCCTGGAAAGGAAGGAGGGGGAAGGAAAGAGGGTGTGAGGAACTGAAGCTAAGCTGGCTATGCACCTTGTCAGTTAAAAACAAAGTATTGACACCCTGGATCTTGACATTAAAATAACTAAACTAGACACACATGAATGCCTGTTGTTTAAAGTTGTTTTAAAAAAAAGTCAAGTGCTTTACCAAAGAAAAAATGTGCTCATTAAGCAGGGAAGATTCATGTCCTTCCAACTTCCTGCTTTCTCTCTGATTGGAATTCCTTTTAGTTCTTCTAGAGATAGCTGGGATAAAGTTTGCAAGGGAAATACATGTGTACACACAAAGGAAAATAGTCCTTGCAATTAAAGGTGTTTGTAAAATATCTTGTAGTAGGATAAGCCCGCCCAATTACTTTATCTTATAAACTAATAGTATGTGCAGTCTGTTTATCTATGTTAATAGCTGTATGTCTATCAATGTATGGTCAGCAGTCCAGATTCTCTGAAGAATGCTGACCTGTGCAAGATAATGTATTTGCTGCAGACTCAACCTTACCTGTTTCATCCCAAAGTACAAGGGTGACCTGTTTTGCTTTTAATGTTACTGTGCTCTCATGCCTCCCGTTTCCTCTGCCAATGTTACTTGCTTCACATTTACTTTTTATGCATGTTAATGGTAAAAGAAAATGATAATCAGACTCCTTGTGACCATAATTTTACTTTAAATCACATAATCTTTGTTTTTTACTGCAGAGTAAGTGTACATACAAACCTTCAACCTACAAAATCAAATTCAGGATATCAGATGTCTACATTACAGAGCCTTACACATCCTGAGAGCCAGGGAGTAACATCTCCTAAAAAATTTACTAAGGCTTTTAGCTTTTTGGATTATTTAACATCATCTATACACAAATGTCCCTTTGTGTGTTCCCAAAAAGTGTGTGTCTGGCTTCTCAGTATTCAGTATCAGTTGAAATCCTAAATTATAAGTCCCCGCCATGTAAAAATGTAACTATGGGTGTCCATTCTCAGATCCAAAGGCAACCATTCACATTCAGGCCTTCATTGGGTTTAATTTGCTTTCATTAACCAGAGTGCATAGATTATATACATTTAAATACATTGTGTGTGTGTGTGTGTGTGTGTGTGTGTGTGTGTGTGTGTGTGTAAAACAATATTATTTTTGTGGGGTTAAATGTCTTGTTGAGTTCCCACACTTTATTTGTAGGACTTGACCCCTGCCCCCATCTACTTATTTGCAGGTGATGACCATGAAAATTGTAAATCTGTGCCCCAGCTACAATCCATGATGGAATCACCCCCATAAAATATACCCTGTTAATAGTATTACATTACATAATAAACCTTATATTATTATTATTGTTATTATTATCATTTATTTACATAGTGCTGCAAAATTCTGTTGTGATGTAATCAATCAATCATATGATTAACCTTCTTTCGTATGAAGGCTCTAATGCCACGGTAGGTAGCCACAGAAATTGCAAACATCTGTTGAGGACACTTTTAGGGTGTATATATGTCTCATGATGCTATAATACTGTTATATAGACAATTTTAGGGTGTTCTGGTCTCTATCCGGTGATTACTATGGTATATGGGACGAGTTACGTAGGTAACAGGATACATTCATTCTCACCACTCATATGAAATCAGGATTTTTATGGTTATATATTTATTCCTACTAATTTCCGACAAAAATGTATGATGGTGCAATGTGACAAAATAAAATAAATAAACAGTAGCCTATATGCTTTTTTTCACCATGTGTCACTACAAAAATAATACAAAGTGCTTGGTCTGTTGAAAAAACTTGATGAATTAGTGCCCGGTTTTTAATATACCTATTAAAAACAAGTGCACTTTAATTAATCAAAATTGACATTTCAAGCGTTTTCTTAAAAAACTTACCTTTTAATCCTGAAAGCTGCTCTATCGATTCCCCCGGCCGTCTGAAGCCTCTGCTTACGTCAGAAATGACGAATCCGGCTTCCTCCAATCACTGCGTTCCCCCCGCGGGATCATAGCCTAAGGGAACGCCATGATTGGATGAAGCCGGATTTGTCATTTTGGACCCGCGAAGAGGACTTGCAACGGGTGGAGGAAGAGCTGCAGCGACTCTCAGGATTAAAAGGTAAGTTTTTGAAGAAAACGCTTGAAATGTCAATTTTGATGAATTAAAATGCCCTTGTTTTTAATAGGATTATTAAAAACCGGGCACTAATTCGTCAAAATTGACCTTCACTTTAATGATTTGTGTGGATACCTTACAAAAAAGGCATTCAAATTAATGTGCAAATAAAATGAGAGTGAACAAATAAAAAGATGTGTGGTATGGCTTAGCATTGAAGGCGTTAAACCAGGAATTAGTTGTTCTTAATATATATTTATGTATTTGATTTTAAAGTGTATAAAAGAAAAATGATACTAATTTAAACTTGTGCGATCAATTTATTAGTAAGATGTTGGAGGGCCGGACAGTAATAAAAAAAAAATACATTGCTATAATTCTCTTTTCTATGATTTTATCCTACGCTAATTTAATATATTGTGGTTAAGAAATTCTACTGGTCAAGAGCATAAAAATGCATTTTTTGTCTACTTTCCTATAAAAATCAATTAATCGATTAAAAGCCTGGGATTATGAGATTCTCCAAGAAATCTGGCTAGTACAATGAAGCCCATGTCCTAATTTTCCAAAGGCAGTTTTTACCTTGAGATCAGAGTGTCTGGCAAAGAGGTGTTCTTTGTTTTTAAAGTTACAGTCTACTCCATAATTTTTACCCATCCACTAATTTTGCATAACTAACGCAGTTATATAAATACACTTTTTACCTCTGTGATTACCTTCTATCTAAGCTTCTGCAGACTGCACCCTTATTTTAGTTCTTTTCACCGACTTGCATTTTAGGAGTGAGCACAATGTTATCTATATGGCATAAATGAACTAGCCCTGTCTAGCTGTGAAAAATGTCAAAATGCACTGAGAAAAGAGGCTGCCTTCAAGGGCTTAGAAATTAGCATATTGGCCTACCTAGATTTAGTTTTCAACAAAGAATACCAAGAGAACAAAGTGAATTTGATGATTAAAGTACATTTGAACCTTGTGCCCTATCTGAATCATGAAAGTTTTATTTTGACTAGACTGTCTCTTTAAGTATGTGAAAGTAATACACACATTACAATAGGGCTCACAATAAATCCTAACTTAAAAATTATATGAAATGATTAAAGGAGATATTGAAATAAAAAAATGCAGTAAAATTTTTTATTGTTAAATCACATTAAAAATCAGAATTAAATTGTTTTTCAAAAATCTAATTTTTTATTAAAATTCATATTGAAATTATCCAGGAAAAACCCACATATTTACTAGGAGTACAACATTCAAACCGTATAGTTTTCCTTATCATAAAACGAGTTCTCCTCCTCTGTCAGTGGACTGAACAGGGGCATTGCATGGGTGCAGCTACAAGTTCTCTGTGAGGTCTGACATTATCTAAACATTTTGACACTGCAGATCTCCTAGTTGTATCTTGCCAGCCGAAAGGTGTTAAGATTCTGTCAAAATAACGCAAAAAAAAACCCTGCATTACCCTATGGGGAAAACACAAGCATTTGATGCAACTGTAAGATAATATAGGTAAAACAATGTATGCAATGCACTAAATCATTTGTAAAGTGTATCAACTGCTCCCAGCTAACGTTACTCTTTCCAACAAAGTTCCCCATTCCAACAATTCCATTACTTTCTATAGGGGGCATCTTGCAACTTGCAGGATTATTATTATTATTATCGGTTATTTGTAGAGCGCCAACAGATTCCGCAGCGCTATAAACAAATGCGGAGTAAAACAAAACAATTATAGGGATCAAATGGGTAGAGGGCCCTGCCAAGAGTTGCACTGTTGTAGTCAGCTCTTAAGAAGGTGATCTACAAACAGCTGGACTCTTAGGCTTACATGCTAAGGGGGTTCAGGGGATAGCAATGGAGGAGAGGAACTGGTATAAAGAAAGGTTAGCGTAGGTTGTATGCATCCCTGAACATAGAGTCTTTAGGGAGCACTTGAAGCTTTTAAAATTAGAAGAGAGTCTTGTGGAGCGAGGCAGAGAGTTCCACAAGACGGGAGCCAGTCTGGAGAAGTCCTGTAGACGGGAGTGTGATGAGGTGACAAGAGAGGAGGAGAGTATGAGGTTGTGAGCAGAGCGAAGGGGACGGGAGGGAGAGTATCTGGAGACAAGGTCTGAGATATAGGGGGGAGCAGTGCAGTTGAGGGCTTTGTATGTCAGAATAAGAATTTTGTGTTTGATCCTAGAGGCAAGAGGAAGCCAGTAAAGGGATTGGCAGAGAGGTGCTGCAGATGAAGAGCGACGTGTAAGGAAGATGAGTCTGGTAGAGGCATTCATTATGGATTGTAAAGGAGCTAGGCGGCAGGAGGGGAGACCAGAGAGGACAGAGTTGCAGTAATCGAGGCGGGAAAGAATGAAGCCTGTGACACACTGCAAGCGGAGCGACGCGCAGAGTGTAGATGCGGCTGTGCACTCTCAGTGTGTCCTGCCTTTAAATCTCTGAGCACTCTGCTGCATCAGGTCGCGTAGCTGAGCACTCAGAGATGAAATATCTAAACTTCAGAAGCGATGCGACACGAAGCGAAGCAGCTGCTTCGCCTCGCGCCGCATTGCTTGCAGTGTGTCACAGCCTTGAGAGAGTGGATTAAAATCTTAGTTGTGTCTTGTGTAAGGAAGTGTCTAATTTTAGAGATGTTTTAAGGTGGAAGCGGCAGGCTTTAGCCAATGACTGAATGTGAGGAGTGAAAGAAAGATCTGAGTCAAATGTGACCCTGAGACATCGTGCATGCGGGGTAGGGGTAATGATGGAGTTGTCGACAGTTATAGAGAGATTGGGGGTGGAGAGTTTAGTAGAAGGGGGGAAAATAAGGAGCTCAGTTTTGGAGAGATTTAGCTTGAGGTAGTGAGAGGACATCCAGTTAGAGATGTGAGAGAGACAGTTAGTGACACGGGTTAGCAAGGAAGGAGATAGGTCTGGTGCAGAGAAGTAGATTTGAGTGTCGTCGGCATACAAATGATATTGTAAACCGTGGGACTTTATTTGGGAACCTAGTGATGACGTGTAGATTGAGAAGAGAAGGGGGCCGAGGACAGAGCCTTGCGGTACTCCGACAAAAAGTGGTGACGGGGCAGAGGAGGCCCCAGAGAAGGCTACACTAAAGGTACGGTTTGACAGGTAGGAAGAGAGCCACGAGAGGGCTATGTCACAGATGCCGAAGGATTGGAGGGTTTGGAGCAAAAGAGGGTTGTCAACAGTGTCAAAGGCTGCGGACAGATCAAGGAGGATATGCAGAGAGAAGTGGCCTTTTGATTTTGCTGTAAGTAGGATCATTCTCTTTTTTAGCAAATTCTCTGAGGATAGCCTCAGTGAGAGCCAGCTTGGTTTTTCATGTACAATGTAATCTGGCAAATGTTAATCAGGCCCTTTATGTTTTTCACATACATTATAATCTGGCGAATGTTAAAGGGACAGTCTGCTTTAAAATGTTTATTGTTTAAAAAGATAGATAATCCCTTTATTACCTATTCCCCAGTTTTGCATAACCAACACTGTTATATTAATATTTTTTTTTACCTCTGTGATTACCTTGCATCTTAACCTCTGCATAGTGCCCCCTTATCTCAGTGCTTTTTACAAACTTGAATACTAGCCAATAAGTGCTGGTTCCTGCATAATTCCACATGAGTGAGCACAATGTTATCTATATTGCACACATGAACTAGCAATGTCTGGATGTGAAAAGCTAATAAAATGCACTGAGATAAGAGGCAGCCTGCAGGGGTTTAGAAACAGGCAGAGATTAAGAGGTTATTAAGTATTTTAATATATTAATATAATGTTGGTTGTGCAAAGCTAGGGAATTGGTAGTAAAGGTGTTATCTATAGTTTTAAACAGTTAAAAAAGAGTAAAGTAGACTGTCCCTTTAATCAGGGCTTTTATCTCTATCACTCTACCATGTTTAACAAACCAGTTTGGTTGTTTGGTATATTAGACATCCCATAGTTGATTTGCTTTAATTGTTTTTCTGTGATATACCTTCTGATAATCCAAGGTGTATCAATTATATATGATTAGGTAGATGATAGATAGACAGACAGATAGATATATGATAGATAGATAATAGATATGCAGATAGATATTTTTATCCTTTCATTCATTCATTAATTTATTCATATTTCAGACAACTGTTAAACATGAGTAATAAAAAACATTTCCTAAGTTATGGTGAAACGTTGGGAATGCCATCTTAACATCATAATATTTTCTGTTGCCTGATCTGGAGGTGGAGTGTTCTATTCACTGCTGATGTCACCTTTTACAAAGCATGATTACAAAGGATAGTTTCTAGTTTGTTTGTTTTTTTATGCTGATTCATAATTCATTTAACTGTTCTGACTCTAAATAGTATAAAATAATACTGTAGAATATATGGAATAAGTAAGAGTGTATTGTTTTTCTGATTGCAGACAACGCAAAAGCAGTAAAATCTTTGCATGCAAATGTTTTGTGTTTTTTATAAGATATACTTGCACTGCATAAACTTTAGAACTATTTTTTGGACTTATATGTCTAACGATAATTCACTTAGGGTCTTTTTAATGTTCTTGTAAACACTGGAGTATAGTTATAATTTACTGGCTGTGTTCCTAACTCTTGATAGATAGATAGATAGATAGATAGATAGATAGATAGATAGATAAACAGAGAGATAGATGTACACTTAAAGGGGGACAGTCTACTCCAGAATTGTTATTGTTTAAAAAGATAGACAATCCCTTTATTACCCATTCCCCAGTTTTGCATAACCAGCACAGTTATATTAATATACTTTTTACCTCTGTGATTACCTTATATCTAAGCCTCCGCAGACTGTTCCCTTATTTCAGTTCTTTTGACAAACAAGTATTTTAGCCAATCAGTGCTGACTCATAATTAAATCCACGGGAGTGAGTACAATGTTATCTATATGGCACACATGAACTAGCAATGTCTAGGTATGAAAAACTGTCAAAATGCACTGAGATAAGAGGCGGCCTTCAAAGGCTTAGAAATTAGCATATGAGCCTACCTAGGTTTAGCTTTCAATAAAAAATACTAAGCGAACAAAGCAAATTTCATGATAAAAGTAAATTGGACAGTTGTTTAAAATTGCATGCCCTATCTGAATCACATAAATGTTAGTTTTGACTTTACTGTTCCTTTAAACTGACATGAAACCGAGATTTTTCTTTCTTTAATGATTCAGATAGAGAATGCCGTTTTAAACAACTTTCCAATTTACTCCCATTATATGCTTAAATCTCTTGGTATTCTTTGTTTAATTAGCAGTATTGCACTACTGGGAACTATCTGCAAACTCTGAGTTACCCAATAACAAGAGGTATATATGTGGAGCAACCAATTGGCAGGTAGCTCACAATAGTGCATTGCTGCTTCTGAGCCTACCTAGGTATGCTTTTCAGCAAAGGATACCAAGAGAACAAAGCAAACTTGATAATAAAAGCAAAGTGGAAAGTTTTTTTTCGATGTGCATGCTCTATCTCAGTGTTTTTCAACCAGTGTGCCATGACACACTAGTGTGCCGTGAGAAATCCTCAGGTGTGCCACGGCAGACTGACAATAGTGTGACATATTTTTTAAACTTTGCTTGTTTTTTACTCCCAGTGCAGGTCTATCTGAATGGTGAAATTGTTTCAAAATAGAATATTTTCTTTTTTCATTTTCAGGTGCTTTCTTTACCATTATATCAGGACATCAAATAACTATCGCCTAGATTACGAGTTGTGCGTTAGGGTAAAAAAGCAGGGTTAAGAGGTCCTAACGCTGCTTTTTTACTACCGCTGCTATTATGAGTCTTGAAGGTTTAGGGTCACCGCACACTTCTTTGGCCTTACCGCAAAACGACTTACGTAAACTTTGTAAACCCTTTTTTCTATGGGACTTCCATAGCACCGGTATTACGAGTCTGTCCTGGGAGGCCAAAAAGTGAGCGGTACACCCTACCCTGTCAAGAGTCCTAACGCATTTAAAAGCCAGTAGTTAAGAGTTTTATGGTACAACGCCGTAACATAAAACCCATAACTAAAGTGCTAAAAAGTGCACTAACACCCATAAACTACCTATTAACCCCTAAACCGAGGCCCTCCCGCATCGCAAACACTATAATAATAATTTTATCCCCTAATCTGCCGCTCCGGACACCGCCGCCACCTACATTATATATATTAACCCCTAATCTGCTGCCCCCAACATTGCTGACACCTACATAATATTTTTTAACCCATAATCTGCCGCCCCCAATGTCGCCGCAACCTACCTACATTTATTAACCCCTAATCTGCCACCTCCAACGTCGTTGCCACTATATTAAAGTTATTAACCCCTAAACCTAAGTCTAACCCTAACCCTAACACCCCCTAACTTAAATATAATTACAATAAATCTAAATAAATATTACTATCATTAAATAAATTATTCCTATTTAAAACTAAATATTTACCTATAAAATAAACCCTAAGCTAGCTACAATATAACTAATAGTTACATTGTAGCTAGCTTAGGGTTTATTTTTATTTTACAGGCAAGTTTGTATTTATTTTAACTAGGTAGAATAGTTATTAAATAGTTATTAACTATTTAATAACTACCTAGCTAAAATAAATACAAAAGTACCTGTAAAATAAAACCTAACCTAACCTAAGTTACAATAACACCCAACACTACACTATAATTAAATAAATTAACTAAATTAAATATAATTACCAAAATTAAATTAAATTAAATTAGCTAAAGTACAAAAAAACAAACACTAAATTACAGAAAATAATAAACAAATTACAGATATTTAAACTAATTACACCTAATCTAATAGCCCTATTAAAATAAAAAAGCCTAGCCTAAACTAAACTAAACTAAACTAATAGCCCTTAAAAGGGCCTTTTGCGGGGCATTGCCCCAAAGTAATCAGCTCTTTTACCTGTAAAAAAAAATACAAACAACCTCCCCAAGAGTAAAACCCACCACCGACACAACCAACCCCCCAAATAAAATACTATCTAAAAAAACCTAAGCTCCCCATTGCCCTGAAAAGGGCATTTGGATGGGCATTGCCCTTAAAGGGCAGGTAGCTCTATTGCAGCCCAAAGTCCCTAACTTAAAAATAAAACCCAATCAATACACCCTTAAAAAAACCTAACACTAACCCCCTGAATATCGACTTACCGGGAGAAGTCTTCATCCAAGCCGAGCCGAAGTCCTCAACGAAGCCGGGAGAAGTCTTCATCCAAGCCAGGCGAAGTGGTCCTCGAGACGGGCAGAAGTCTTCATCCAGACGGCATCTTCTATCTTTATCCATCCGATGCGGAGCGGGTCCATCTTCAAGACATCCGACGCGGTGCATCCTCTTCATCCGATGAATAAAGCTGAATGAAGGTACCTTTAAGCTTTAGTCGTCGGATGAAGAGGATGCTCCGCGTCGGATGTCTTGAAGTTGGACCCGCTCCGCGCCGGATGGATGAAGATAGAAGATGCAGTCTGGATGAAGACTTCTGCCCGTCTGGAAGACCACTTCGCCCGGCTTGAATGAAGACTTCTCCCAGCTTCGTTGAGGACTTTGGCCCAGCTTGGATGAAGACTTATCCCAGTAAGTCGATCTTCAGGGGGTTAGTGTTAGGTTTTTTTAAGGGTGTATTGGTGGGTTTCATTTTTAGGTTAGGGACTTTGGGCCTGCAAAAGAGCTAACTGCCCTTTTAAGGGCAATGTCCATCCAAATGCCCTTTTCAGGGCAATGGGGAGCTTAGGTTTTTTTAGATAGTATTTTATTTGGGGGGGTTGGTTGTGTCGGTGATGGGAGGGTTGTTTGTATTTTTTTTTTACAGGTAAAAGAGCTGATTACTTTGGGGCAATGTCCCGCAAAAGGCTATTAGATTAGGTGTAATTAGTTTAAATATCTCTAATTTGTTTATTATTTTCTGTAATTTAGTGTTTGTACTTTAGCTAATTTAATTTAATTTAGGTAATTGTATTTAATTTAGTTAATTTATTTAATTATAGTGTAGTGTTAGGTGTTATTGTAACTTAGGTTAGGTTTTATTTTACAGGTAAATTTGTATTTATTTTAGCTAGGTAGTTATTAAATAGTTAATAACTATTTAATAACTATTCTACCTAGTTAAAATAAATACAAATTTACCTGTAAAATAAAACCTAACCTAAGTTACAATAACACCTAACACTACACTATAATTAAATAAATTAACTAAATTAAATTAAATTAGCTAAAGTACAAACACTAAATTACAGAAAATAATAAACAAATTAGAGATATTTAAACTAATTACACCTACAATACAAACTTGCCTGTAAAATAAAAATAAACCCTAAGCTAGCTACAATGTAACTATTAGTTATATTGTGGCTAGCTTAGGGTTTATTTTATAGGTAAGTATTTAGTTTTAAATAGGAATAATTTAGTTAATGATAGTAATTTTATTTAGATTTATTGTAATTATATTTAAGTTAGGGGGTTAGACTTAGGTTTAGGGGTTAATAACTTTAATATAGTGGCGGCGACATTGGGGGCGGCAGATTAGGGGTTAATAAATAGTATATAGGTGTCTGCGATGTTGGGGGCAGCAGATTAGGGGTTCGAAAGTATAATGTAGGTGGTGGCGGTGTCCGGAGAGGCAGATTAGGGGTTAATAATTATAATGTAGGTGTCAGCGATGTCGGGAGCGGCATATTAGGGGTTAATGTAAGTGTAAGATTAGGGGTGTTTAGACTCGGGGTTCATGTTAGGGTGTTAGGTGTAGACATAACTTTTATTTCCCCATAGGAATCAATGGGGCTGCATTAAGGAGCTTTACGCTGATTTTTGGCAGGTTTTAGACTTTTTTTCAGCCGGCTCTCCCCGTTGATTCCTAAGGGGAAATCGTGCACGAGCACGTACGACCAGCTTACCGCTGACTTAAGCAGCGCTGGTATTGGAGTGCGGTAAGGAGCAAAATTTTGCTCAACGCTCACTTCTTGTCTTTTAACGATGGGTTTCTGAAAACTCGTAATACCAGCGCTGCAGGTACGTGAGCGGTGAGACAAAACTGCTCGTTAGTACCGCACAGCCTCTAATGCAAAACTCGTAATCTAGGCCTATATTTGTCTGATGTCAGAGTCATCTTTTAAATCTGTGTGAATGATACAATAAACATTACTTTTATAAAAGGTACATATTATATATAAGAACTAAAGCAGAAATAATAACCAATGAGATCAGCAATGCCTACTGAATTATATGCTATTGTATTATAAACTATTACCACTATTACTTTCATTTTGTGACAGCGTTCCTCCTTCCAATCTCTTGAGGTCATCAGCACATGGGTTTTCCTATAAAGACAAATTAGAGTTTACATAAAGGAGAGAAAGCTCATGCAACAGATATCTTAAGCTCACTTTTTTCCTTACTATATTGTAGAGTTTTTACCTCAGATAAGGTTTCCTATGAAGTGAGTCATGCAGATTACTAATTGCAATTCTCATAACTGCTTTCAAAGAACTATGTTCAATGGTCACAAAACTCAGAACACAGAAGGTAGGAATTCCACTTGATATGTTATGGGGTAGTGGAATTATTCAGACTATCCATATAATATATTCTCTTTGGTGAAGGAACAACTAAGTTTTAAAAAGCTATAGGTTGAGAATATATATTTTTTTTAGGTACAAAATTACAAACAGACAAAAAAACACAATGACATACACTATATACGTAGACACATAGGGATAGGGGAAAATAAATGCTTACAAAATAAAACACAGATAATTTAATTTAATTTAAATTTAGGCAGTTAGGCAGAATTAGGCAATGTAAAAAAAAAGAGTTGACTTCTATGGCATGATGTATGTTGATTTATTGTTAAAACTGCATTTAAAGCAGGGGTGGATCCAATGCTCAATATCAGGATGGGGCAATGTGCCAGATTATCGTATGACAACACGACCAAAAAAAAAAAAAAAAAGTTAATACAGTAAAACATAACTATAAGAAGGTGAAAAATGAAAAGAACAGATAAGGTTCCCACTAAATAATTCATTTATAGCGCTCTATGCCCAGACTAAAAAGGAAGAAAGAAAAAGTCAAAATATCTAAAACATAACTTTTATTACTATTGGTTAAAAATGGTAAGAATTTAAAATACAATGAGAATTAATATAAATTATATAATTTATAACGAGGTATTAATCATTATTAATGTTGTGCCTTAAGATAATGTGGTATATGCCTTCTAGATATCAAAAAGCAATATATAAAAATGTCATAAGCTGTAAACCAATTTTATGATATGTGGTAATTCGAAAGAGTGGTGATATTATATATATGTAGTTGTGTATAGACAAATAGGGAACTTGCAGGGCAGGAGCTCAGACTGGTGCTTAGAGAGGAAATACCAGTGCAGAGCAAGGGAACCCTTCATCTGACAGCGCCATCTGCTGGCCTCTAATAGAAAATCCTATGTAAAAATATCCTAAAGGTTCAATTTAGTCTCATTATTAGCACTAGCTCTCACTGTGACAGCAGCCTGTCTAGCTATGCTGTCAGTGGAACAATTGCCCTGTTTCCCCCCTGGATACGCCACTGGTATAAAGGGATATTCCAGTAGTAAAAATTGATTGCATTTTCTTTAAGGGACATTGTATACTAGATTTTTCTTTGCATATGCCATATATGTTTTGTAGATGATCCATTTATATAGCCGATCTGAGAGTGTTTTTGTAACAATGTATACTTTTGTTTATTTTTTTAATAATATTGTGCTGATTTTCAGACTTCCAGCCAAGCCCCAAAGTATCAGATGTATACTGATGTCTACAGATGCATGCTTGCGACTGTTTATTTTATCTGTCTTTTCATATGCAACGAAGGAGGGAGGGGGGAGTGTCTGCTCTTCCTGTTTTCCCAGCCCCTTTCACTGAGTGTCCCATCCTAACCTTATCAGGGGCTCCATTATATATGCGGCGTTGCCCGCAAAAAAGCCGGCAACGTCAGTTTTTGAGCATTTTTTGTATCCTATATACAGCGCTGCATATAAATGTGGCACGTATATTTCACCCGTTGCCCGCAATTTTTACTCCCATAAGCTAAGATAGGACCCCGTCGCAAATCGGTATCCAATATTCAGCGCAAGGGCTTAGGTGGCGAAAATTGAGAAATCCTACTCCATTTTCACAACGCCACACAAGGCAGCCGCAGCAAGCCTTGCGCTGAGTATGGGAGCACCGTAAATGCCGAAAATGTCTTAAAAAATAAACACCTAACGCATGCGCAATATCTATCTACCTGTCAACCGCAATCCCCCACGGCAATAAATAATAAAATGTATTAACCCCTATATCCACCATCAAACCCACATCGGAACTAATAAAAGTTTTAACCCCTAAACCGACAACCCCCCCACAACGCAATATGCCTAATTAAACTATTAACCCCTATATCCGCCATCAAACCCAACATCGCAAACTACCGATTAAAACTATTAACCCCCAATCCACCATTAACCCACAAGGCGAACTACCTATTAAAGTATTAACCCCATAAACCGCCAAAGCCCACAACGCAATAAACCTATCAATGTATTAACCCCTAAAGCGTCAAAGCCCACAACGCAAATACATAATTAAATTACTAAGCCCCCTAACCTAACACCCATTAAATTAACCCAAATTACAAAATACTAAAGTTACTATTAAAATAAAAACCTAACACTACTTTAAAAATAAAAATAAACTAAGCATACATTAAAGGGAAAGTCTAGTCAAAATTAAAATTCTGGTGTAGACTGTCCCTTTAAGCTACAATTACAGAAAATAAAAAAATCTAACATTACATAAAATAAAAAACAAAATTACCAAATTTTAAAAAATGATACCTAATCCCTATAAAAATAAAAAAGCCCCCCCAAATAAAAACAACTCTTTTACATCAAAATACACAAAGTCCCCCCAAACAGTAACCCCCCCCACCCACCAAACCCCCAAAACAAAAGAACCTAACACTAAAAAACCTAAACTACCCATTGCCCTGAAAAGGGCATTTGTTGGGCATTTAGCTCTTTTACAAATTGCCTACCCTAATCTAAATAACGCCCCCCAAAAAAAAACTAAAAAAAAAACTAAGTCTAACCCCCAGGTTGATATTCACCATTCCTGAAGTCCGGCGGAAAAGGTCCTGTCCCATGAGGTTAGATCTTCTTCCAAGCGACGACCTCTTATTCCAGAAACAATCCTGCGCGGAGCGGAGGGTGGAGCTGAAGACCGGGGAGCCTGGAACTGAAGACCGGCGACCCTGAAACTGATGACTGGCGACCGCGGAGCCATGGAGCGTGGAGGATCCTCTTTGTACGATCGCCGCCGTACACTGGATAGTGAATTCAAGGTACACCATTAAAAATGGCGTCCCATGAATTCCTATTGGCTGATTTGATTCTTCAAATTCAAATCAGCCAATAGGATGAAAGCTACTCAAATCCAATTGGCTGTTCAAATCAGCCAATAGGATGAGAGCTACTGAAATTCTATTGGCTATTCAAATCAGCCAATAGGACTTCAGTAGCTCTCATCCAATTGTTAGGTTAGGGGGTGTTAGGTTAGAGTCCTTAGTAATTTAATGATTTATTTGTGTTGTGGGCTTTGGCAGTTTAGGGGTTAATACTTTAATAGGTAGTTTGCGTTGTGGGTTAATGGCGGATTAGGGGTTAATAGTTTTAATAGATAGTTTGCGATGTTGGGGTTGGCAGATTTAGGAGTTAATAGTTTAATTAAACATATTGCGTTGTGGGGGTTGTCGGTTTAGGGGTTAATACATTCATTATTAGTTGTGAGAGGGGGGATTGCGGATATAGGGGGTTTTACGTGTTGTGCTTATTTTTGGGAGGTGTGTTAGACTTTTATGGGAGATTATGTTTTTTTTTTACTTTTCTTAGGCGCCGGCAGTTTCTAAAGTGCCGTAAGTCACTAGCAACTCCAGAAATTTGTATTTACGCTAATTTCTGGACATTGCTAGTTTATCAGACTTACGGCACTTTATGAACTGCCGGAGGGGTTTATTGGATACGCCGATGTGCGAAATTATGGGCGGCGCTGGTTGCAGTGCTTGCGCTGAAGCCTGCGCCGTATATATGTAATCTCGCCCGAACAGTGCTAACCGGGGAGCTTCTAAGTACGTTTTAAAAGGTTTTATAATGGATTTTTAGATCAGTATCTGTCCATATTCTTCTTTATAGTAGTGTCTATTACATGCAGTTATATGAAAATTGGTGTATACCATTTTTTTCCTTTGATTTTCCTTAATGTTTTTTTTTAACTATTTGGCATTTTCTATAATAATTTGTTGGCGTTAAACAATCTGTATAATGATGCATGTTTTTTTTTTTTTTAAGATATGGATTTTTTACATCACAAAAGAGCTTAATCAGTTTAGGGCAATGCCCTACAAAATGTCCTTTTCAGGGCAATTATTAGAGAAGGTTTTAGTGTTAGTATCGTTTTTTTTTAGTGTTGTGCTTTTTTAAGGGGACTTAAGTTTTAGTATAGGCATAACCGGGAGGGGGTGTATTTTTGTTATTAGTGCTTTGATTTTTTTGCAATGTGATTTTTTTATTGTGTGTAATTTTAGTGTTTGATATTTTGTGTAACTTAGGGGGTGTTAGGTTAGGTGTCTGGGGATTTATCTGTTAAGTAGTTAAATAGTGTAGGGGTAGTTTCTGTTGGGGGGTTGTGGCAATTTAGGGGTTAATAGGTTAGGGGGTTTCTTGTGTTGGGGGTTGTGGCAGTTTAGGGGTTAAGTAGTGTAGGGTTTATGGCAGTGGGCTATTGGCAGTTTAGGGGTAAATAGGTTAAGGAGTGGATAGGAATTTAGGTTATGGCAGATTAGAGGTTAATAGTGTAGGTTTTGCTGGGGTGAGGGTGAGTAAGTGGATAATACTCTAGAGTAGCTTTGCATTTCTATACAATGTTAAATGCATGTTATTTAAATCATTGTATAGAAATTGCACTGGTTTCTTTTTTTTTGCATGTTCTTTTTCTGATTTACGACTGTAGTGCTAACTTTGCGCACAAGCAATAAAGGGTTTATTGTGGGTGTTTGCACTCGTCAGGTTTACCACTGGTATTACGAGTTGAAAGTAAACATGATCCCTTGAGCGCAATTGCAATTTACACTTGAATGATTACCGCATCCTCAGAGCCCTGGAGCCTCTGGTTAACTGTTTCGCTAAACTTAAAACTGTCACAAAACACATAAAAAATACATTACAATGTACACTCAGGGCCGCCATCAGGGGGTGACAGGGGTGACTCCTGTCAGGGGCCCAATGGGCCAGGGGGGCCCCATGAGGCAATAACTTAAAAAAAAAATTGATTTTTTTTTTACAATTTTGGCAGCCACCAGTGGGTACTACAGCAGAGTGCTAATTTAGCATGGGAAATGTTATTACAAGGAGTAAAGTATTAGCATTTGAGAGGATTTCTGAGTGTGCACTAAACCCCTATGCACAGTGTGAGACAGACTTGGCACTTTGCTTGTAAAGTTTGTGCCTGAGTCAGACGGCAGATCACTTTCATTTGCAGAGGAGGTAGGACTTACATAGCAAATGTTTTTCCATTTCTCAGTGTGGTAGTAGTTGTATGGTGGGGTCAGGGGTCCATAAAAATACATTTTTTTTAGCAGCAGTGTATTTATGATTATTTCACAATGCTGTATAAATTCTATATTTAAAACCATGCAGACATATTTCCTCCTCAATACACAAATGGTAGGCGCCCTTTTGGCAGATATGCATTTATATATATATATATATATATATATATATATTTATATTTATATATATATATATATTACATTCCAGTTTACTGCCCCTTTATGCAAGGAGGCATTTTATCTAATATTTTTACATCTGCATTACATGTTATACTCTCAGACTAAGATTGCTCAGTGTTTGAAATGAGACAGGTTAACTTAAAACTGTTCAGTTTATACTACAGCTGACTTAATTTTGAAATACATACCAACAAGCCTAAATCCTGCATTTAACCAGATCTAATGGTATGAGTACCACAGCTTATGGTTCCACCAAGACCATATAGAGTACAGCATTTTCAAAATCCATAAGTACAGCTGACAGATGGGAACATTTGTACACTATATTTGAAGTGGTGCTCTTGGTTGGGGAAAATGGGGAAAAAATCAAACAAACATATGTCAACCTTTTAAAAGTACTTTTCTTCATCTAGCCATCTACCCAGATCATTAATGTAAAATTTTAAATTCACAGAATTATTTTTGTTTGCACATTTACAAATATGATTCTTTAAAAAGTGATCTCTTAATTTCTGCAATCTTTTTATCATGCATGTCACACACTGTTGATTTAGGGGATGCAAGGTGCATAAATGTTTCCTCCTGTGAGTGTTTTTTTCTGTGTATGTCTTTGTGCATTTTCTGTGGATGTCTGTGAGGGTGTGTGCATATGCCTTTGAGCTTTTTCTATGGGTGTCTCTGTGAGGATGTGTGTGTGTATGTTTGTCTTTGTGTATTTTCTCTGGATGCCTCTGTGAGGGTGGGTGTGTATGTCTGTGTTTTCTGTGTATGTCTCTGTGACGGAGTGTGTGGGTATGTATGTATGTATGTCTGTGTTTTCTGTGGATGTCTCTGTGAGGGTGTGTGTTTTCTGTGGGTGTCTCTGTGAGGGTGTGTGTATGTCTTTGTGTTTTCTGTGGATGTCTCAGTGAGGGTGTGTGTATGTATGTCTTTCTGTGTATGTGGTTGTCTCTCTGTGTGTGTGTATGTCTTTGTGTGTTTTCTGTGGGTGTCTCTGTGTGTATGTCTTTGTGTGTTTTCTGAGGCTGTCTCTGTCTGTGTTTCCTTGGGTGTATGTGCAAGTTTGTGTTTGAGTTTGTGTGTGTGTGTCCATTGTCTGTTCCTTTTTAGGACATTTTGACCTTACTACTGATTATTCACATCTTTCTACAGACTTTGAGACTAATGAGACCTTTCCGGAAGTCACCAATCTACCATTTAACCTCTTAAATTATTGTTTAGGCAGATCAGGGACCTTCCTTTCAGCCACTGCATGCTGTTGTCATCATTTAGTTGGCATCTTCCTTTACAAAAAGATAATCAGAACTCCATATTTTGTTCTCTAAATCTCCTTTTTTTTTAACAAAACTGTAGTTTACCTCATTACTTGTCAGGTCAATGTAAACAAGTGCTGAGTGTCTGTTTGGGTGTCTGTGTCTGAGTGTGTTTTTTTGAGTGTCTGCTAGAGTGTCTATATGTGAATCCTTATGTGTGAGTGTGTGTGTGTTTCAGTGTATGAGTGTGTCTGTGTGCTTGTATGTTACTACCTTTACAACATTTCCAAGTTTAAATAGACACTTTAGAATAAAGTGCATATACGTTTTAGTCACTTGGTCAAAAATTGCACATGTCAAAGGAAGGGGGGCCCCTGATCAATGGTTAAGTCAGGGGCCCCAAAATTTCTAGTGGCGGCCCTGCGTACACTTACGCTCATAATAACACCATTGCATAAAAATTAGTCTAAGAAAAATTGCACACAAAAGTTATAAAGACTCAAAGAAATGAGTGATTGAAATTGAGATTGATGTAATAAAAAAAAAAAAAAGAACAGTTACATATTCTAACACAAGATACTACCAATGATTGGATAAATAAACTTTCTACACAAGTCAACAAATATCGTCAGGATTTAATTGCTTTTAAAAACAAAAAAATGTGTACTGTTGACATCTCAGCCCCTAAACTGAGAGGGGGAACTAGGAAGGTTATTTTTGAGAGAATAGACAGTAGTGGAGGAGATTCTTCTGAGGAAGAGATGAGGACCACAGATAAGGTTGATAAACAACCAAGTGGGGTATATACTCGATCCTCCCCGAAGCCCCCTTTATCTGTGGTTAGAGACGGAGATGCCTCATGAGGGGGAGGCACAAACAGGAGAACAAAGAAAAAGAGAACATAATGTATAATTTAAAGGGACAGTTTAACTCATTTTTTTATTGTTTAAAAAGATAGATATTCCCTTTATTACCCATTCCGCAGTTTTGCACAGAAAACATGGTTATATTAATATAATAATACCTTGTTTCTAAGCATCTTCGGATTGCCCCCTTATCACATGACTTTAAATTTATTATCTATTGAATAACCCACGGGCGTCAGCACAATGTTATCCATATGGCTCACATGAACTAGCTTCCCCTGTTGTGAAAAACAAATACACAAGCATGTGATCATGGGGCTGTTTTTAGGGACTTAGAAACAGACAGAAATTTAGAGGTTTAAAGGTTATAAAGTATATTTATATAATGTTGGTTGTGCAAAGCTGGGGAATGGGTAGTAAAGGCATTATCTATCTTTTTAAATAATAAAAAAAAATTTGTTGACTGTCCCTTTAAGTTCTAGACCCTTATCCACAGTGGAGTTGAAGGTATTAAAAAAGGGTCTTTTATTTGTGCCAACCCCTAATCAGAGATGTTCAAGTTGACAGTGGATTTCTATAAATTTCAATGACAGATAAAATTAAAGGATTTTTTTCAACACAAGATAGTAGTCCTGAAAAACATTTTAAAAGAAAAGGCTCCCCAATATCCAATCATACCCTTGATCATAACTATATATGACACTTCTATTTAGGTAAATGTATGATTGAATATTGGATTTGAATTTACAGGTTGGTAATATGAATAATCTTATAAAAGATTATGACTGGATACTTTATTTGATTTATTATGGTCAGTCATTGTGTGAAGGGAGTATGAATATTTTGATTTTATTAATTGTAATTGCTCACTGTGGTCACATTACATATACTGCCTTATATGATTGCTAATAAGTTTGTCAAATGACATCATGTTACAAATGATGTCTAATTGGTTACAGGCAGTACTTCTTTGATGAGGGGGAGGGGTTATACACCTGTTAAAATTTTGCTGTGTTTACTCATTTTCACTTAGTCTGATGAAGAGGTGATATCCTTGAAACGTCACTGCTTTAATTATATTTTGTGCACAATAAAGTGCATTGAAAAACCCAGTGAGTGCAAACCTGTTTTTGAAATTATTGAAGATTCTTGCCTGCACCCCGGGTTGATGCTTTGGATGGCGAGAGTGTGCTCTATCAAACTGTATATATATATATATATATATATATATATATATATATATATATATATATATATATATATATATATATATATATATATATATATATATATATATATATATATCTTAAAACACAAATGTGTTCACTGATGCAATACACAGCAGTGCCAGTTCTCTGAGCAGGCACATTGTTTGAATACTGGTACACAGGGCACTCACAGCATATCTGTGTATGTCCCTCAAAAACATTTAATTGAAGAATTTTTGCTAACAGAAGTATAATGAAAAAATGCTTCTATTTAAAGTGAAGGTCAATTTTTGGGATTCAAAATACATCATGTTGAAGATTATCTTAAAAACATTAAATTCGCTTACTTTATATGTATAAATAACTAACCCTTTGCCCAAAAAATGTATTTATAATGTTGCTCCGTTATTGCGTTTATCTCCGCCCATACAAGACTTCCTTATTCTGACTTGATGACGTCGCTTTGTTTCTTACAACGAGACTACGCTCGTGCACCCTTGTTCTGTTTGAAATGCGCATGCGTACGGTCAGCTCAATAGCGCATGCGCGTAATTAACGGCCGTAACTTTGTATGCAGTAATTTTGCGAGCAAACAACGAATGCGCGTTACGGGGACGAGCATGATGATGATGACGCGATGTTTACTTACACGCATGCGCATAAGCTGACAATGACGAAAACGAAAAGGGGCTGGACGCCACGGGGTAAAACAATAGATTGGAGCCAAAAGATGTCAATCAATAAAGGCACTATGACGGGCAGATTTTACAGCTGAAACGGAGCGGTTTCAAAACGTAAAATATAAATCTTTTGCTTGTATCTATCTATACTTTGATGAATGAACATCATACTCATTTTAGCTAAAATATTGAAAACTGCTAAGCACAACCCCAGACTTGACCTTCACTTTAATTATATTTAAAATTTGAAATACACCTATGGCACATGTCAAATTTAACTTTCTAACTCTTTAATAATGTTACCTTAGATTTGAGTGTAAGTAATTTAAAATGTAAAACATTAAGACTATTCTTTTTATCCCCCCCCTAAAAGCAGCTTCATAATACACATAGAAAGTGAGACAAAACTGCTTGTTAGATTGAAATTTATTAACAAATATAGGTAATAAAATAAAAAGAATCCCTAAGGAATATCCTTACATCTTTTTTTGGTAATAAAAGCTGTTCATGGTTTAAATTTTCTTTTTTAGAGATATCTGGAAAAGCAAAGCTGATTTTGGAACAAGCATTGCAGGAGAATATCAGAGACGGATGACAACAAGGATCAAGCCGCCCAGTCTGGCCCACTAATAACAAAAGCACAGACTCAACAAGACAAAATAGCTGATCCATCACAAATAACTGCTGACATTCAGTTAGACAACACATGAACACCAAACTATCTAAAAGGCAATTTCAAAATATTGAAGTAGATAAGAAAGTAATTATCTTATGTTAGTCTGTATCTCTGTTAAGCTACAAGAGCTGTTTTAAAAAGAGATTTTGGCCCCAAGTTCTGAACTTAAAGAGAGAGTAAACATTTTGAGATTGTGAAATAAAGGGCTAGATTACAAGTGGCGTGCTAAATCATTTTTTTCCCTCATGCACAAACATTGCTACAAGTCACTTTTAACACAGGCGGGTTAGCATGCCTATTACAAGCTGGATATAAATTGTTTGCACCCAAGCAAAACCAAATGTGCTCTAACTGCTGGGTTTCGGATATTGCAACCATGTTAAATTATTCTCCCCATAGACTTAAATGGAGAGTGTTTTTAAAAAAACCTAACACATCACTCACTTACCAACCGCATTAGACCTATAGCACTCAACCCGAAGGTAGTTATAAAAACTTTATATTCCAATGGTCTTCACATAGAAAACAATGTTGTTATATATATATATAATGTTATGATTTTTTTTTTTTTATTATTTTTTTTTAAACATCAAAAATAGAGAGAGAAATTCCCACAGAAACCAACTTGTGGAAGAAAACCTAATATGATTCTGTTACAGAAAAACATACACTCAGCAGGTGTTAGGCTGCAAATGAGTGTGGGTGCAGGCCCTCTTAGTATTAAATTAAAGGACCAGTCAACACAGTAGATTTGCATAATCAACAAATGCAAGATAACAAGACAATGCAATAGCACTTAGTCTGAACTTCAAATGAGTATTAGATTTTTTTTCTGACAATTTTAAAAGTTATGACTTTTTCCACTCCCCCTGTACCATGTGACAGCCATCAGCCATTCACAAATGCATACACGTACCATGTGACAGCCATCAGCCATTCACAAATGCATACACACTTATTCTTGCACATGCTCAGTAGGAGCTGGTGACTCAAAAAGTTTAAATATAAAAAGACTGTGCACATTTAGATAATGGAAGTACATTGGAAAGTTGTTTAAAATGGCATGCTCTATCTGAATCATGAAAGTTTAATTCTGATTGAGTGTCCCTTTAAGGCTAAAGATAAGAAAGAGAGCTCCGGATTCATGAGACAATCCTGATACATAGAGAGGGATTTCAGCACTCTTTAAGCCCCACTAAGTCCATTTTTTTTTTTTATATATTTCAGGTGTAACACCCTTTAAAGAGACACCATTGCAAACACAAGTCAGCATACACAAAATTTATTTAATCAAAAACCAGATTAATAACATAGAAAAGACATTCATAGAGAAACATAAAATGCTACCCTCCTAGGTGTGCTGCACACCTCTAAGTTAAACCGTTGTGGTTAAATAACACTTGCAAGCTTGCAAACTCTGCATGCAGAGAGAAACGGCTTTGGATTGTCCATTAAAGCTTGTTAATCAGCAGAACTGGTGGAGATGTAGATGAGTCCCACCTTCACAGAATAGAAGTATACAAGATGTGAGGCTGAATACACCAAAGGTACACAGATAGAGAGGTCAACTCAAAAGGAAAGATAGGTAACCAAACATAAGACCTGTGTACATAATGTTCATCTCTTGTGCGTTGTGCCGTGACCCCCGGGAAGGAAGGTTTGTATCTCCGCTGCTAGTTTCGCTTGCTTCAGCTTGATCAAGTTAGGACAGTCGAGGTAAGAGCGTCCTCTTTATCTTTCGGCTGAATACACCTCAGTGTTTTGAGAAAAGGAAGATCCTCATCTGTGTCAGAACAGCACAAGTAAGTAGCGTGCAGACACCTCTTTGAGGGTAGGGTAGCAAGAAAGCCAGTGGTAACGCAGAAACTCTTCTAGCTCATAGGTTCCCTCTATGGCAAGGATATATGATCATCTTGAAGCTTCATTGCTTGCCAGATAGGTTAGTGCCACCTTGTCCTGCTCATGGAACGAGTGGCCCGGGCAGAAAAGCAACATACAGCAGACTTAGTGAGTCAAGAGACGTTTACCAGCTGGATTAATCAGTTGACGCACGTTACGCCCCACAAAGGATGCATGTTTCGCCCCACAATGATGAGCGAAAGCTGGGCCTCGTCAGGACTGGAGACTCTAGCATTTTTATTTGCTTCAAGCAGGTAGATGGGTGTGGTTCTCTGAGTAAGTTGAACTTCTCTAGCTATAGGTTCAGATAGACAGGCCTCTATAAACAGAACTGCCATATAGAAGAAAACAAAAGAAAGAAGTACTAAACTATAAATGTAAAATGCTGACCTGAAGGTGCATGGCATATTGCCAATCAAAGCATAACATATCAATACAAGCACATATATACTTTTTCCTTATCTTACATTCCATATATATGCCAAAAAATGCAATACAGTATAAGTACATTTGCCTAGATTTAGAGTTCTGCGTTAGCCGTCAAAACCAGCTTTAGGGGGTCCTAACGCTGGTTTTGGTCTACCGCTGGTATTTAGAGTCTTGTAGGTAAGGGTCTAATGCTCACTTTCCAGCCGCGACTTTTCCATACCGCAGATCCCCTTACGTCAATTGCGTATCCTATCTTTTCAATGGGATCTTTCTAACGCTGGTATTTAGAGTCTTGGCTGAAGTGAGCGTTAGAAATCTAACGACAAAACTCCAGCCGCAGGAAAAAGTCAGGAGTTAAGAGCTTTCTGGGCTAACGCCGGTTCATAAAGCTCTTAACTACTGTGCTCTAAAGTACACTAACACCCATAAACTACCTATGTACCCCTAAACCGAGGCCCCCCCACATCGCTGCCACTCTATTAAATTTTTTTAACCCCTAATCTGCCGACCGCACACCGCCGCAACCTACATTATCCCTATGTACTCCTAATCTGCTGCTCCTAACATTGCCGACCCCTACATAATATTTATTAACCCCTAATCTGCCCCCCCAACGTCGCCGCTACCTACCTACAATTATTAACCCCTAATTTGCCGACCTGACCTCACCACTACTATAATAAATGTATTAACCCCTAATCCGCCTCACTCCCGCCTCAAAAACCCTATAATAAATAGTATTAACCCCTAATCTGCCCTCCCTAACATCGCTGACACCTAACTTCAAGTATTAACCCCTAATCTGCCGACCGGACCTCGCAGCTACTCTAATAAATGTATTAACCCCTAAAGCTAACCCTAACCCTAACACCCCCCTAAGTTAAATATAATTTAAATCTAACAAAATAAAATAAATCTTATTAAATAAATTATTCCTATTTAAATCTAAATACTTACCTGTAAAAAAAAAAACTAATATAGCTACAATATAAATAATAATTATATTGTAGATATTTTAGGATTAATATTTATTTTACAGGCAACTTTGTATTTATTTAAACCAGGTACAATAGCTATTAAATAGTTAATAACTATTTAATAGTTACCTAGTTAAAATAATTACAAAATTACCTGTAAAATAAAGCCTAACCTAAGTTACAATTAAACCTAACACTACACTATCAATAAATTAATTAAATAAACTACCTACAATTACCTACAATTAAATCAACTAAACTAAATTACAAAAAAAACAAACACTAAATTACAAAAACAAACAAACACTAAATTACAAAAAAATAAAAAAGATTACAAGAATTTTAAACTAATTACACCTACTCTAAGCCCCCTAAAAAAATAACAAAGCCCCCCAAAATAAAAAAATGCCCTACCCTATTCTAAAAGAAATATTTTACAGCTCTTTTACCTTACCAGCCCTTAAAAGGGCCTTTTGCGGGGCATGCCCCAAAGAATTCTGCTCTTTTGCCTGTAAAAAAACATACAATACCCCCCCCAACATTACAACCCACCACCCACATACCCCTAATCTAACCCAAACCCCCCTTAAAAAACCTAACACTAAGCCCCTGAAGATCTTCCTACCTTGTCTTCACCACGCCGGGTATTACCGATCTGTCCAGAAGAGGGTCCGAAGTCTTCATCCTATCCGGCAAGAAGAGGAGATCCGGACCGGCAAACATCTTCATCCAAGCGGCATCTTCTATCTTCTTCCATCCGGCGTGGAGCGGGACCATCTTGAAGCAGCCGACGCGGATCCATCCTCTTCTAACGACATCCTAAGTCCGAATGAAGGTTCCTTTAAATGACGTCATCCAAGGATTCTATCAGCCAATCAGAATTAAGGTAGGAAAAATCTGATTGGCTGATTGAATCAGCCAATCAGATTCAAGTTCAATCGTATTGGCTGATCCAATCAGCCAATCAGATTGAGCTCGCATTCTATTGGTGGATTGGAACAGCCAATAGAATGCAAGCTCAATATAATTATTATTTATATTGCAGCTATATTAGGGTTTATTTTTTTTTTTTTTAGGGTTTATTTTACAGGTAAGTATTTAGTTTTAAATAGGATTAATTTATTTAATAAGAATTATTTTATTTCGTTAGAATAAAATTATATTTAACTTAGGGGGGTGTTAGTGTTAAGGTTAGACTTAGCTTTAGGGGTTAATACATTTATTAGAGTAGCGGTGAGGTCCGGTCGGCAGATTAGGGGTTAATAATTGTAGGTAGGTGCCGGCAACGTTGGGGGCAACAGATTAGGGGTTAATAAATATAATATAGGGGTCGGCGGTGTTAGGGGCAGCAGATTAGGGGTACATAGGGATAACGTAGGTTGCGGCGGTGTATGGAGAGGCAGATTAGGGGTTAAAAATAAAATGCAGGGGTCAGCGGTAGCGGGGGCGGAAGATTAGGGGTTAATAAGTGTAAGGTTAGGGGTGTTTAGGATCGGGGTACATGTTAGGGTGTTAGGTGCAGACTTAGGAAGTGTTTCCCCATAGGAAACAATGGGGCTGCGTTAAGAGCTGAACGCTGCTTTTTTGCAGGTGTTAGGGGTTTTTTTGAGCTCAAACTGCCCCATTGTTTCCTATGGGGGAATCGTGCACAAGCACGTTTTTGAAGCTGACCGCGTCCGTAAGCAACGCTGGTATTGAGAGTTGCAGTGGCGGTAAATATGCCTGTACGCTCCCTTTTTGGAGCCTAACGCAGCTCTTCTGAGAACTATAAATACCAGCGTTGTTTAAAAGGTGCGGGGGGAAAAACCACGCGTAGCTAACGCACCCCTTTGGCCGCAAAACTGTAAATCTAGGCGTTTCCACATTGGTGCTTTATAAAGCTTGGATTGTCTTTATGTGAAGGACGAAGGTAAAGATAACAGAAGAGAACCCACACTTGTATATCTTGAGTAGATAATATCATTGCGATGCTCCTGTATCCTATCTTTCAAAAGTCTCTTTGTTTTTCCAACATAGAATTGGGGACAGGAGCATTCCAACATATAAACCACTCCTACAGAGTTACAATTAAAGAAAGCTCTTAATTGATAATCCTTATTGCTGTTTCCAGATAATTTTTTACACTTTCTCATCTAAGGGCTATATACGCAGTGACCACAAGGGTAGTTACCACTTGCTTTTTGGTAGTTTGTAAGCCAGTTTTTATTTGTTTTTGACCTAGTATATCTGCTTTTTACCAGTTTGTCCCTCAAACTAGGAGATTTCTTAGCGGTCATAGAAGGTTTGTCCCCTATTTTATTTCTCAGCTTATCATCTAGTGTTAGAATATGCCAGTTTTGGGTATATCTTTTATACTGTGCCAATGGCAATTATATGTGGTGATGAATCTGATTTTGTCACTCGTTGGTCTCTCTTTTTTGGAATTGAGAAGTTCATCTCTATTGAGTTTCCTTACTTTGCCACGGGTATGTTTGATAAGTTTTTTTGAGTATCCTATACTAATGTACCTATCACTCATTTCCTTGGCGTGTAGTTAAAATTTTGTTCTAGACGAGCAATTTCTTCTCATTCTTAGAAACTGACCATACGCAATCCCTTTTTTAAGGAGTTCGGGGATGGCTACTGGATGTTTCTAAAAAGCTATTTGTTGCTGTTTCTTTCCTGGATATTTCAGTAGAAATGCAGGTACCTTCCTTCTTAATTAGAATGTCTAGAAAGGGTAGCCCATATTTGCTATGGGCATACGTTAGAAGGATGTTGAGATTGTTTTGATTCAAATTTGATACAAATTGTTGTAGAGAATCAAGAGGTCCATCCCATAGCAACAATATATCATCCACATATCTTATCCACAGGGAGACATGGGATTCTAATAAATCACTAAGTTGTCCAAAGACATAAAAAAATTATCACGCTCCCAAGTGGATCCAGGATTTAATGCTAGAGAAGAGGAGGGAGGTGAGGATTCCCTAGAGGAATGGAATGGTAAACTAGCTGCATGTGCTTTAGATATGATAGACATGTTAATTAAAAGGAAAATTAAAAGGCTAGAAAAAATTAAAGACGATGCTGATAAATCTCTACAAGTAGTAAATAAATTTGAACATTTATTTTAGACCTAGCTCGACCTACATGCCCTCAAATGCACAAGTCCCTGCAGTTACTTTATTTTTTTAAAGCCATGGAAAAAGAAATTAAAAAAATACCTGATGATTGGATCCTTGCTGACAATCTGAGTCATAGTGAGAGACAAGCACTAAGAGAGCTTGAAGATGCAAAACATGTCATAATCAAGCCGGCGGATAAAGGGGGCAATTTGGTGCTTCTTGATGAGACATTTTACCTGAACGAAGCTAAAAGACAACTTAATGATAGAGACAAATATGAAAAACTAGCAGGTAATCCCATCTCTTCCATTCAATCTAAATTGAAAAAAATCCTTCTGAAAGCTCAAATGGAAGGTCTAATATCCTTAAAAGAATTTCAGTATCTATATCCCACATGTCCAGTTATGCCTACCTTCTATGTCATCCCCAAATTACATAAAAAAACATGTCCCATCCCCCTGGGAGACCTATAGTCTCAGGGATAGGGAGTGTCAGTGAACCTATAGGAACATATGTCAACTACTTCCTACGCCCCTTTCTGACTTCCCTCCCATCCTTTGTAAAGGACACTCCTGACTTGTTATGGAAACTAGACGGCCTAACAGTTAGCCCAGATACGGTTTTGGTCTCATTGGACGTTGAGGGACTTTACTCATCCATTCCCCATGACATAGGGATTGAAGCTTGCAGACACTTCCTTGAATCTAGAGGGCCGGAATGCAATAAACATACAAAATTTGTTTTAGAATTGTTACAGTTTATCCTTGAAAATAACATATTTCAATTTGATAACTTAACATATAGACAAATGAGGTACTGCAATGGGCACTGTGTTCCCCCCTACATATGCATGTCTCCACTTGGGAGCGTGGGAATTCTTTGATGTCTTTGGACAACTTAGTGATTTATTAGAATCCCATGTCTCCCTGTAGATTAGATATGTGGATGATATATTGTTGGTATGGGATGGACCTCTTGATTCTCTACAACAATTTGTATCAAATTTGAATCAAAACAATCGCAACATCCTTCTAATGTATGCCCATAGTAAATATGAGCTACCCTTTCTAGACATTCTAATTAAGAAGGAAGGTACCTGCATTTCTACTGAAATATTCAGGAAAGAAACAGCAACAAATAGCCTTTTAGAAGCATCCAGTAGCCATCCCCGAACCCCTTAAAAAAGGGATTCCGTATAGTCAGTTTCTAAGAATGAGAAGAAATTACTCTCCTAGCACAAAATTTTAACTACATGCCAAGGAAATGAGTGATATGTTCATTAGTAGAGGATACTCAAAAAAACTTATCAAACGTACCCTTGGCAAAGTAAGGAAACTCAATAGAGATGAACTTCTCTATTCCAAAAAAGAGAGACCAACGAGTGACAAAATCAGATTCATCACCACATATAATTGCCAATGGCACAGTATAAAAGATATACTAACCCAAAACTGGCATATTCTAACACTAGATGATAAGCTGAGAAATAAAATAGGGGACAAACCTTCTATGACCGCTAAGAAATCTCCTAGTTTGAGGGACAATCTGGTAAAAAGCACATAAACTGGCTTACAAACTACCAAAAAAGTAAGTGGTAACTACCCTTGTGGTCACTGCGTATATTGCCCTTGCATGAGAAAGTGTAAAAAATTCTCTGGAAACAGCAATAAGGATTATCAAATAAGAACTTTCTCTAATTGTCACTCTGTAGGAGTGGTTTATCTGTTGGAATACTCCTGTCCCCAATTCTACATTGGAAAAACAAAGAGACTTTTGAAAGATAGGATACAGGAGCATGGTCGATGATATTATCTACTCAAGAGATACAAGTGTAGCCAGGCACTTTGCGCAGTACCCCAACAGTAGTGCATCTTCCCTTATATTCACAGGGATTGACAGAGGAATCCTAAATGGGAGAGGGGGAGATGAAAATAAATGTATTTTAAGTAAAGAAGCCCGTTGGACCTACCTTTTTAAATACTGTATCACCCAGTTGTCTCAATGAAAGTATAGAATATGCATCCTTTTTAGGCTGCGATCTAATAAAGTAGATACATAGAGAGAGAGACTTTGGCTCGAAAGCAAAATTAAGTGTTTTGTAAGACTCTTTTGGGTTCTGTTCCGTTATTTATCTTTACCTTCCTCCTTCACATAAAGACAATCCAAGTCTTAGAAAGCACCAATGTGGAAACAATGTACTTGGCTATATGCCATGCACCTTCAGGTCAGCATTTTACATTTATAGTTTAGTACTTCTTTAGTTTTGTTTTCTTCTATATGGCAGTTTTGTTTATAGAGGCCTGTCTATCTGAACCTATAGTTAGAGAAGTTAAACTTACTCAGAGAACCATGCCCATCTACCTGCTTGAAGCAAATAGAAATGCTAGAGTTGCACCTGTCTCTAGTACTGATAAGGCCCCGTCTTTCACTCAGCCTTGTGGAGCAAAACGCGTGTCCATTGTGGGGCGAAACATGCGTCGACTGATTATTCCAGCTGGTAAACGTCTCTTGACTGAGTCTGCTGTATGTTGCTTTTCAGCCTGGGCCACACGTTCCATGAGCAGGACGAGGTGGCACTAACCTATCCGACAAGCATTGAAGCTTCAAGATGATCGTATATCCTCGTTCCAATCAGCCAATAGAATGCAAGCTCAATCCTATTGGCTGATTAGATCAGCCAATAGGATTGAACCTCAATCCTATTGGCTGATTGCATCAGCCAATAGGATTTTTCCTACCTTAATTCCGATTGGCTGATAGAATTCTATCAGTCAATCGGAATTCAAGGGATGCCATCTTGGATGACGTAATTTAAAGGAACTTTTTTTCAGTCGTCGGATGTCGTTAGAAGAGGATGCTCCTCGTCAGATGTCTTGAAGATGGACCCGCTCCGTGCCGGATGGATGAATATAGAAGATGCCACCTGGATGAACACTTCTGCCCGTCTGGAGGATCACTTCTGCCTGTCTGGAGGACCACTTCTGCCGGCTTCATGGAGTACTTCGGCCCGGTTGGGTGAAGACTTCTCAAGGTAGGGTGATCATCAAGGGGTTAGTGTTAGGTTTTTTTAAGGGGGGATTGGGTGGGTTTTAGAGTAGGGTTGGTTGTGTGGGTGGTGGGTTTTAATGTTGGGGGGGTATTGTACTTTTTTTTACAGGTAAAAGAGCTGATTGCTTTGGAGCAATGCCCAGCAAAAGGCCCTTTTAAGGGCTATTTGTAATTTAGTAGAGGGTATGGCCTTTTATTATTTTGGGGGGCTTTTTTATTTTATTAGGGGGATTAGATTAGGTGTAATTAGTTTAAAAAACTTATTATTTTCAGTAATTTAGTGTTTGTTTCTTTTGTACTTTATACTTTAATGTATTTAATTCTATTTAGTTTAATTAATTTATTTAATTATAGTGTAGTGTTAGGTGTAATTGTAACTTAGGTTAGGTTTTATTTTACAGGTATATTTGTATTTATTTTAACTAGGAAGTTATTAAATAGTTAATAACTATTTAATAACTATTCTACCTAGTTAAAATAAAAACAAACTTGCCTGTAAAATAAACATAAACTCTAAGCTAGCTACAATGTAACTATAAGTTTTATTGTAGCTAGCTTAGGGTTTATTTTAAAGGTAAGTATTTAGTTTTAAATAGGAATTATTTAGTTAATGATAGTAATATTTATTTAGATGTATTTAAATTATATTTAAGTTAGGGGGTGTTAGGGTTAGGGTTAGACTTAGGTTTAGGGGTAATAAATGTAATATAGTGTCGGCGACGTTGGGGGCGGCAGATTAGGGGTTAATAAATGTAGGTAGGTGGTCGGCGGTGTAGGGGGGGCAGATTAGGGGCTAATAAATATAATGTAGGTGGCGGCGGTGTAGGGGGTGGCAGATTAGGGGTTAATAAGTATAATGTAGGTGCGGTGGGCTCCGGGAGCGGCGGTTTAGGGGTTAATACATTTATTAGAGTTGCGGCTGGGTTCGGGAGCGGTGGTTTGGGGGTTAAACACTTTATTAGAGTTGCGGTGGGCTCCGGGAGCGGCGGTTTAGTTGTTAAACACTTTATTAGAGTTGCGGCGGGGACCGGGAGCGGCGGTATAGGGGGTAAACAGTATAGTATAGTGTGGGTGTTTAGTGACAGGGTACCAAAAAAGCTGAAAAAAAGTCGAAGAGCAGCGAGATCGATGACTGTTAGTTAACAACAGTCCGGTGCTCATTGCCCCGTACTTGGTGCGCAGCTTTTTGACAGCTTTTTTGGTAACTTTGGAGAACGTATTCAGGTCAGCGGCCGCAATGTTAGGCGATCTTAGGCGAGCGTATTGGTGCCGTTGAATGCAAGAAAGTCGACGCTTTGATAAATAGATGCCTATAGAATAACCTAACATAACTATTCTAATAAAATTTAAAAAAAAAAATACCAATTTAAAAACCTAATTTACATGATTAAAAAAACCTAACACTACGAAAAAATAAAAAACCTAAATTACAAATTTATAAAACCCTAATATAATAAACACTAAAATTACAAAAAATAAAAAACTTAAATATTAAACGAAATTATCCAAAATAAAAACAATTACACCTAATCTAATAGCCCTATAAAAATAAAAAAGCCCCCCCAAAATAAAAACACCCCCTAACCTACAATAAACTACCAATAGCCCTTAAAAGAGCCTTTTGTAAGTTTTACCGACAAAAAATTACAAAGTTCCCCCAACAGTAAAAACCCCCACCCAACCAACCCCCCAAAATAAAAAAACTATGTCTAAATAAAATCTAAGCTACCCATTGCCCCTAAATGGGCATTTGTATGGGCATTGCTCTTAAAAGTGCATTCAGCTCTTTTACTGCCCTTAAAAGGGCATTCAGCTCTTTTACAGTGCCCATCCCTAATCTAAAAAAAAAACACCCACATTTTTTTAAAATAAATCCTAACACTAACCCCATAAAATCTACTCACGGTTCCTGAAATCCAGACATCCATCTTCATCCAGGCTGCGAGAAGTCTTTATCCAGCGTGGAGGATCCTCTTCATACGGTCACCACCGTACACTGAAGCTTAAATGTAAGGTACCCATTTAAATATGGGGTACCTTGCATTCCTATTGGCTGACATTTTCAAATTAGCCAATACAATCAGTGCTACTGAAATCCTATTGCCTGTTCAATGTTAGATTTTTTAAAATTTTTTGTAGTATTAGGGTTTTTTATATTTGGAATTTAGGTTTTTTATTTTTTCGTAGTGTTAGGTTTTTTTAATCATGTAAATTAGGTTTTTTAATTGGTAGTTTATTTATTTTATTAGAATAGTTTAATTTATAGTCTAATCTTAGTTTTGTTTTATTTCACAGCTAAGTTTTTATTTAATTTTAGATAGTTATATTGTAACTTTTAATTTAAAGTTAGGGGGGTTAGGTTTAGGGGTTAATAGTTCAATTTAATGTTTTGCGATGTGGGGGGCGGCGGTTTAGGGGTTAATAGGTTTATTTTAGTGTTGATGATGTGGGTGGGTGGCAGATTAGGGGTTAATAGGTTTAGTATAGTGTTTGCGATGCGGGAGGGTGGCAGTTTAGCGGTTAATAGGTAGTTTATGGGTGTTAGTGTAGTTTGTAACATTTTAGTTATGAGTTTTGTGAAACATTTTTGTTTTGCAAAATCCATAACTACTGGTCTCAGATCGCGGAATAGATCATGTCAGTATAGGCTGTAACGCAAGCATTTTAGCCAGACTGCACACCATGTAATACAGCAATATGGAAAATCCCGCACTCAAACGTCATTTTTTGAGTGTGGAATGGAGGGTTGCGTTAAGGCTAAAATGCTTGCGTTACAGCCTATACCGCCTCAATTCGTAATATGCGTTACCGGCCATTCCACGCGCAATGGCCCATTTTTCAGCGGTATAGCCGTACTGCAAAACTCGTAATCTAGCCGTATTAAAATAATTTTTAACAGATACTGTGTATATGATTGTAACACTTTTTCAAATGTGTTTATGTTGTGTATGGAGCATTTGTGTATATATGATGGGGGTTTTTTATATGTAGAAGTACACATGACAAGCTTTACAGGCCTATCCCTGACACAAATCTGTCTCTATTTGGCCTTAGGAGAGCTGATTTAATAATAAACTGTAAAACAATGGACATTTTGCAAAATGATAGTGACTAGCTTTGTCCAGTAATAAGTAAGGACTGCCTCTTTGCCAAAGTGATGGGGGGTTGTATTGAAAAACAATTGCAGCAAACAAAGTGGAATTAATGAAACAAAATCACACATAGTATGTCAATTTATTTCAATTCTGCAGCAAAGAGCTCACATATAAAAAAAAAAAACTGTCAAAGCTTGTTTGAAACATTAAAAGAACATTACATTTAATTGCACCTAAAAAGTTTGCTATGCATAGTGAAACTCTTTGCCATGCAAATTCATTATGTGTTTTGCTTACTTTCACTCCAGATTACGAGTTTTGCGTTATGAGTGGCTCGGTACTAACTTACAACTTATTTCCACCGCTCACCTTTAATAGCGCTGCTATTACAGGTTTTCTAAAAACCAGCATTTGCGGGCAATATGGCAGCGTTGAGCTCCATACAGCACACAAATACCAGAGCTGCTTTGAGCTGCTTTGACATGCTCGTGCACGATTTCGTCATAGACATCAATGGGGAGAGCCGGCTAAAAAAAAGCCTAACACCTGCAATAACGGAGCGTAAAGCTCCATAACGCAGTCCTATTGATTCCTATGGGGAAAGAAAATTTATGTTTAAACCTAACACCCTAACATAAACCCCAAGTTTAAACACCCCTAATCTGCTGACAACGACACCTACATTACACTTATTAACCTCTAATCTGCCGCTCCCAACTTCGCCGCCGCCACTTTACTAAAGTTATTAACCCCTAAAACCTCTGGCCTCCCACATCACTAACACTAAATAAATATATTAACCCCTAAACCTAACCCTAAGTCTAACCCTAACCCTAACACCCCTAACTTTAATATAATTAAAATAAATCTAAATAAAACTTACTATTATTACCTAAATAATACCTATTTAAGACTAAATACAAACTAACCTGTAAAATAAACCCTAAGCTAGCTACAATATAACTAATAGTTACATTGTAGCTATCTTAGGTTTTATTTCTATTTTACAGGTAAGTTTGTATTTATTTTAACTAGGTAGACTAGTTAGTAAATAGTTATTAACTATTTACTAGCTACCTAGTTAAAATAAATACAAAGTTACCTGTAAAATAAAACCTAACCTGTCTTACACTAAAACCTAACATTACACTAAAATTAAATAAATTAAATTAAAAAAATACATTTATCTAAATTACAAAAAATAATAAACACTAAATTGCACAAAATAAAAAAGAAATGATCAAATATTTAAACTAATTACACCTAATCTAATAGCCCTATCAAAATAAAAAAGCCCCCCCTAAAATAAAAAAAACCCTAGCCTACACTAAACTGCCGATGGCCCTTAAAAGGGTCTTTTGCGGGGCATTGCCCCAAAGAAATCAGCTCTTTTACCTGTAAAAAAAACAGTAAACCCACCACCCACACAACCAACCCCCCCCCCCAAATAAAAACCTACCTAAAAAACCTAAGCTCCCCACTGCCCTGAAAATGGCATTTGGATGGGCATTACCCTTAAAAGGGCATTTAGCTCTTTTTTACTGTGCCCAAAGTCCCTAATCTAAAAATAAAACCCACCCAATAAACCCTTAATAAAACCTAACACTAATCCCCGAAGATCCACTTACAGTTTTTGAAGACCGGACATCCATCCTCATCTAGCCGGGAGAAGTCTTCATCCAAGCGGCAAGAAGTCCTCAAAAAAGCCAGGAGAAGTCTTCACCCAAGCGGCAAGAAGTCGTCCTCCAGGCGGGCAGAAGTCTTCATCCAGACGGCATCTTCTATCTTCATCATTCCGGCGCGGAGCGGATCCATCTTCAAGACATCCGGCGCAGAGCATCCTCTTCTTTCGATGGCTATTGAAGATTGAAGTTTCCCTTTAAATGACGTCATCCAAGATGGCGTCCCTTGAATTCCGATTGGCTGATAGAATTCTATCAGCCAATAGGAATAAAAGGGTAAAAAATCATATTGACTGATGCAATCAGCCAATAGGATTGATCTTTAATCCTATTGGCTGATCCAATAGGTAGTTAGTAAATAGTTAATAACTATTTACTAACTTGTAAATAGTTAGTAAATAGTTAATAACTATTACTAGGTAGTTAGTAAATAGCTAGGTAGTTAGTAAATAGTTAATAACTATTTACTAACTAGGTAGGTAGTTAGCTGGGTAGTTAGTAAATAGTTAATAACTATTTACTAACTAGTCTACCTAGTTAAAATAAATACAAACTTACCTGTGAAATAAAAATAAAACCTAAACTATTAGTTATATTGTAGCTATCTTAGGTTTTATTTTACAGGTAAGTATTTATTTAGTTTTAAATAGGAATAATTTAGGTATTAATTGTAATTTTTATTTGGAATTATTTTAATTAGGTTAAAGTTAGTGGGTGTTAGGGTTGGGGTTACGTTAGGGTTAGACTTAGGGTTAAGTTTAGGGGTTAATAACTTTAGTATAGTGGCGGCGACATTGGGGGCAGCAGATTAGGGGTTAATAAGTGTAGTTAGCTGGGGGCGATTTTGGGGCAGCAGATTAGGGGTTAATAACAGTAATGTAGGTTGCAGCGATATTAGGGACAGCAGATTAGGGATTAATAAGTGTATGTAGGTGGCGACGACATTGGGGGACAGCAGATTAGGGGTTAATAATATTTAACTAGTGTTTACGATGCGGAAGAGCGGCGGTTTAAGGGTTAATATGTTTATTATAGTGGTGGCGATATCCAGAGCGGCAGATTAGGGGTTAATAATTTTATTTTAGTGTTTGCTATGCGGGAGGGCCTTGGTTTAGGGGTTAATAGGTAGTTTATGGGTGTTAGTGTACTTTGTAACACTTTAGTTATGAGTTTTATGGTACAGCTTTGTAACATAAAACTCATAACTACTGACATTCAGGTGGCGGTACAGATCTTGTAGTTATGGGCTGTACCGCTCACTTTTTGGCCGGACAGGCAAACTCGTAATACCGGCGCTATGGAAGTCCCATTGAAAAAGGACTTTTTAAAAAGTGCGGTAGTTACGTTGTGTGACGGCCAAAAAAGTGTGCGGTACAGCTATACCTACAAGACTCGTAATAGCAACGGTAGTGAAAAAGCAGCATTATGAAGCTCATAACGCAAAACTTGTAATCTAGCCGACTGTAATTTAAATCTGAAAATTGTAGTTTTTCCACTTCCCCTAGAAGCACTGTAGTGTATTATGTTAAATTCAGAACTTTGACTACCCTGAATGCTGCACAGGGACTTCTTAATATGTGTCTATGCACTGCAAAAAATGCACATTTTGTTAACTAAATAACAGTTTTAAATGCTTTTAAAACAAAAATTGTGTACGTAGATCTCTTGCAATTTAGGGCCATATTACAAACACTAACAGTTACGTACAAGTGAAAAAGTGTTTATTGCTGGTGTTTTCATGGGTCGGTTGGGTGTAGCACTTGTATTATAAGTTGAAAAAAAAACATGAATGCGTGACAGCAATTGCAATGTACGCTAGAAAAATTACCACACACAAGGAATTAGTGCCCAGTATCTAAAAATACTCTTAATAACAGGATCACTTTAATTCATTAAACTTTAAAAACACGCTTTTTAAAAAAAAAAAAATTAAATTTTGTTGCGGTAAATAGACCGCCAATCCTCTGCCCGCATCTCCTTCTGTATTTTGCAGATCAATGACGAATCCAGCTTCCTACATATGTGCTTGTGGAGCACACAACAATTGGAGGAAGCTGGATTCGTCATCGATATGCAAAAGAAGGAGATGCGGGCGGTGGATTGGTGGTATGTTTACCGTAACAAAATGGTGAGTATTTTTTTAAAAAAAAAGCATGTTTGTTAAGTTTAATGAATTAAAGTGCCCCCGTTTTTAAGAGTATTTTTACATACTGGATACTAATTCCTTAAACTTTACAATCACTTTAACTGTTTTGTGTAACAAAAAAGTGCCACAAAATACACCAAAATACATTGAAAAGCATAGTTGCACTCATAATAACATTAATAAAAGTTATATAAAAAAAATATTGCACAAAAAAGTTATAAGGGCTCAAAGGCTTTAACATGGAGATAAATACATATACATGTCTAAATAGCGCTTTTTTAGGGGGGTACTCGCCGGTACCCTCAGCTCTACCAACTTATTAGGGGTAATATTTGTAATCCTTATGTAAATAATCTAGTTTTCTCAAGAGGGGACAGCAAAATACATCAAATAATGTAAATAATCTTGGCCCTTTGCCAGCACCTTTTTTTGGAGTACCGGCACCTTTTCTTTTACAAAATAGCACTGTGTTTTATGTAACTATTTATATTCTATATTGTTGCAACTTAGCTGTCAATCTTGCTGAACCTGCACCCGGCGAGGTGCGTGAATAAAGCACTACCACTTTAAATTGCAAACTTGTGTTGTTCGGATTTAGTATAAAAGAGTGCTGAATTCCCAGTCCTTCATGAGATTTTATCATAAATCTCTTGTCTTTCTTCTTTTGTTGAATATATAAAATTACATGGGTCTGCACCATACGTTTTTATCCTTCTCGTACATATTACATTAGAGTTGGAAACTTTTAGTGCCCCGTAATTAGGTGCACTATCAACAACACCATATATAGCAAATTTTCCATTCACAGCATTTCTTCTTTCAAATATATATATATTTACAGACATATATACACATATAAACGCATAAATACATATGTATACATATAAAGACATATATAAAAGTACATTGGAGCCCCTTGTAGTCAAGTAGATGAAAACATGGAAAATCATATTTATGCAATATTCATATGTAATAAAGTGCTATACTGTGTATGTACTGTATTTATTTCATATTCCAATGTTCTGTAAACATTCATAAAGAATATGTTCTATGTTTTTATAAATAGCTATTAGTATATATATATATATATATATATATATCCAGGGCCACCATCAGGGGGTGAATAGGGTGACTCCTGTCAGTATCCCAGTGGGCCCCATGAGGCAAGCACAACTATTATTTAAAATATATATATATATTTTTTTACATTTTGGCAGCCACCAGGGGCCGCTACAGCAGATAGCTATTGAGCATGGGAAATGTCATTACAAGGAGTAAAGCATTAGCATTTGAGAGGATTTCTGAGTGTGCACTAAACCACTATGCACAGCGTGAGTCAGACTTTGGCACTTCAGTTTGTACAGTGTGTGCCAGAGTCAGGCGGCAGGTCACTTTCATTTGCAGACTAAGTAGCACTTACTTAGTAAATGTTTTTTATTTATTTGTGCAATTTCAGATTGTAACTTTAGTGTGGTAGTTGTGTGGTGGGGCCAGGAAAACCATGCAGAAATGTTTCCTACTCAATACACAAATGGTAGGTGCCCTTTTGTCAGATATGTTTTTTATTTACTGCCCCTTTATTCAAGGACTTTCCAGATGCCAGGAGGCATTTCTTTCATGTAATTGGCAAGAGTCCATGAACTAGTGACGTATGGGATATACAATCCTACCAGGAGGGGCAAAGTTTCCCAAACCTCAAAATGCCTATAAATACACCCCTCACCACACTCACAATTCAGTTTTACAAACTTTGCCTCCTATGGAGGTGGTGAAGTAAGTTTGTGCTAAGATTTCTACGTTGATATGCGCTTTTTTGAAGCCCGATTCCTCTCAGAGTACAGTGAATGTCAGAGGGATATGAAGGGAGTATCACCTATTGAATGCAATGGTTTTCCTCACAGGGATCTATTTCATAGGTTCTCTGTTATCGGTCGTAGAGATTCATCTCCTACCTCCCTTTTCAGATCGACGATATACTCTCATATTCCATTACCTCTACTGATAACCGTTTCAGTACTGGTTTGGCTATCTGCTATATGTGGATGGGTGTCTTCAGGTAAGTATGTTTTTACTGCTTAAGACACTCTCAGCTATGGTTTGGCACTTTATGTATTTATATAAAGTTTTAAATATATGTATTTAACTTATATTTGCCATGATTCAGGTTTCAGAAAATTTCCTTTTACAGACTGTCAGTTTCATATCTCGGAAATGCATTTTTTATGGAAAATGTATTTCTTACCTGGGGTGTAGTCTTTTTTCAATTGACTGTCATCTTCATATTCGCGGGCAGAGTAAGGCTCGCGAGGGCGCAAAATGCTAAAGTTTATTGCGTCATTCTAGGCGTGAGATTTTTTTGGCAGCAAAGTTACATTCGTTGACGCAAATTCGTAATTTCCGGGTCCTTTCACAAGGTTGCATCATCTATGATGCGAGTGTGTCGTTTCCGGACGTTTTTGGCACCAAAAAATATTTTTTCTGTTTGTTGTGCAACATACTTGCCGCCAAATATTTTCATTATTTAAGACCCCATTCTTTTTTGCCTCCTGCCTTTTTCTATATCAGAGGGCTATGCTGTTTGCATTTTTCCCATTCCTGAAACTGCCATATAAGGAAATCGATAATTTAGCTTTATATGTTGTTTTTTTCTCTTACATTTGCAAGATGTCTCAATCTGATCCTGTCTCAGAAATCACTGTTGGAACCCTGCGGCCTGATAACAGTTCTACCAAAGCTAAGTGCATTTGATGTAAACTTGTGGAGGTTATACCTCCAGCTGTGGTTTGTAATAGTTGTTATGGTAAACTTTTATATGCAGAGAATGTATCCATCAGTAGTAGTTCATTACCTGTTGCTGTTTCCTCAACATCTAATGCACAAGATATACCTGTAAATGTAAAAGAATTTATTTCTGATTCTATTCAGAAGGCTTTGTCTGCCATTCCGCCTTCTAATAAACGTAAAAGGTCTTTTAAAACTTCTCATAAGGTTGATGAAATTTCAAATGACCGGCAACATACTGAATTTTCCTTCTCTGATGAGGATCTATCTGATTCAGAAGATCCTGCCTCAGATATTGACACTGACAAATCCTCTTATTTATTTAAATTGGAGTATATTCGTTCTTTGTTAAAAGAAGTGTTGATTACATTGGATATGGAGGAAACTAGTCCTCTTGATATTAAAACTAGTAAACATTTAAATTCTGTTTATAAACCTCCTGTGGTTATTTCAGAGGTTTTTCCAGTTTCTGATGCTATTTCTGATATGATTTCTATGGAATGGAATAAGCCTGGTACTTCTTTTATTCCTTCTTCAAGGTTTAAAAAATGGTATCCTTTGACAGAAGTTAGATTGGAGTTTTGGAAAAAGATCCCCAAGGTTGATTGGGCTATCTCTACTCTTGCTAAACGTACTACTATTCCTACAGAAGATAGTACTTCTTTTAAAGATCCTTTATATAGGAACCTTGAATATTATCTAAGGAAAGCTTATTTATATTCAGGTCATCTTCTTAGGCCTGCAATTTCTTTGGCTGATGTTGCAGCTGCTTCAACTTTTTGGTTGGATACTTTAGCGCAACTAGTATGGGATCATGATTTGTCTAGCATTGTTAAGTTGATTCAACATGCTAATAATTTCATTTGTGATGCCATTTTTGATATTAGAAGTCATATGCTGATATGACTTCTAAGTCCAGATTGCTATCTCTTTCTTTCCAAGGTAATAAATTATTTGGTTCTCAGTTGGATTCAATCATTTCAACTGTTACTGGGGGGAAGGAAGTTTTTTGCCTCAGGATAAAAAAACCTAAGGGTAAATCTAAAGCTTCGTTCCTTTCAACAAAATAAGGAACAGAAACCTAACCCTTCCCCCAAGGAATCTGCTTTCAATTGGAAGCCTTCTTCAAATTGGAATAAATCCAAGCCGTTTAAGAGATCAAAACCAGCCCCTAAATCCGCATGAAGGTTAAAATTTTTCAAAGATGTCTGGATCAATTCGGTCCAAAATCATTGGATTCAGAGTATTGTCTCTCAGGGGTACAGAATAGGATTCAGAATAAGACCGCCTGTGAGAAGATTTTTTCTCTCACGCATTCCGGTAAACCCAGTAAGGCTCAGGCTTTCCTGAAGTGTGTTTCAGACCTGGAGTTATCAGGGGTAATCATGCCAGTTCCGTTTCAGGAACAGGGTCTGGGGTTTTATTCAAATCAATTAATTGTCCCAAAGAAAGAAAATTCATTCAGACCAGTTTTGGATCTAAAGATTTTGAATCGATATGTAAGAGTACCAACTTTCAAAATGGTGACTATAAGGACTATTCTGCCTTTTGTTCAGCAAGGGCATTATATGTCCACAATAGACTTACAGGATGCATATCTTCATATTCCGATTCATCCAGATCACTATCAGTTCCTGAGATTCTCTTTTCTAGACAAGCATTACCAATTTGTTGCTCTTCCTTTTGGCCTAGCGACAGCTCCAAGAATCTTTTCAAAGGTTCTAGGTGCCCTACTCTCTGTAATCATAGAGCGGGGTATTGCGGTATTTCCTTATTTGGACGATATCTTGGTACTCGCTCAGTCTTTATGTTCTGCAGAATCTCACACGAATCAACTAGTGTTGTTTCTTCGAAGACATGGTTGGAGGATCAATTTACCAAAAAGTTCTTTGATTCTTCAGACAAGGGTAACCTTTTTAGGTTTCCTGATAGATTCAGTGTCCATGACTTTGTCTCTAACAGACAAGAGACGTTTGAAATTAGTTGCAGCCTGTCGGAACCTTCAGTCTCAGTCATTCCCTTCAGTAGCTATGTGCATGGAAGTTTTAGGTCTCATGACTGCAGCATCGGACGCGATCCCTTTTGCTCGTTTTCATATGAGACCTCTCCAGCTTTGTATGCTGAACCAATGGTGCAGGCATTATACGAGGATATCACAATTAATATCCTTAAATCCCAATGTTCGACTTTCTCTGACTTGGTGGTTAGATCACCATCGTATAATTTTAGGGGCCTCTTTCGTCCATCAACTTGGACTGTGATCACAACAGATGCGAGTCTTTCAGGTTGGGGAGCTGTTTGGGGATCTCTGACAGCAAAAGGGGTTTGGAAATCTCAAGAGGCGAGATTACCAATCAATATTTTGAAACTCTGTGGGATTCTCAGGGCTCTTCAGCTTTGGCCTCTGTTGAAGAGAGAACCGTTCATTTGTTTTCAGACAGACAATATCACAACTGTTTCATATGTCAATCATCAGGGTGGGACTCACAGTCCTCAAGCTATGAAAGAAGTATCTTGGATACTTGTTTGGACAGAATCCAGCTCCTGTCTAATTTCTGCGGTTCATATACCAGGTATAGACAATTGGGAAGCGGATTACCTCAGTCGTCAGACTTTACATCATGGAGAATGGTCTCTCCACCCAGATGTGTTTTCTCAAATTGTTCAGATGTGGGGGCTTCCAGAAAAAGATCTGATGGCATCTCATTTAAACAAAAAACTTCCCAGGTACCTGTCCAGGTCCAGGTACCTGCTTATATTTTCCCGCCTCTAGTTCTTCTTCCAAGAGTGATCTCCAAAATCATCATGGAGCAATCGTTTGTGCTGCTGGTAGCTCCAGCATGGCCTCACAGGTTTTGGTATGTGGATCTTGTTCAGATGTCCAGTTGCCAACCTTGGCCACTTCCTCTAAGGCCTTCTATCTCAAGGTCTGTTTTTCCATCAGGATCTCAAATCATTAAATTTGAAGGTATGGAAATTGAACGCTTAGTGCTTAGTCATAGAGGTTACTCTGACTCAGTGATTAATACTATGTTGCAGGCTTGTAAATCTGTTTCTAGAAAGATTTATTATCGAGTTTGGAAGACTTACATTTCATGGTGTTCTTCTCATAAATTCTCTTGGCATTCTTTTAGAATTCCTAGAATTTTACAGTTTCTTCAAGATGGTTTGGATAAAGGTTTGTCTGCAAGTTCCTTGAAAGGACAAATCTCTGCTCTTTCTGTTTTATTTCACAGAAAGATTGCTAAACTTCCTGATATTCATTGTTTTCTGCAGGCTTTGGTTCGTATCAAGCCTGTCATTAGATCAATCTCTCCTCCTTGGAGTCTTAATTTAGTTTTGAAGGCTTTACAGGCTCCTCCGTTTGAGCCTATGCATTCTTTGGACATTAAACTACTTTCTTGGAAAGTGTTGTTTCTTTTGGCCATCTCTTCTGCTAGAAGAGTTTCTGAATTCTCCGCTCTCTCGTGAATCTCCTTTTCTGATTTTTCATCAGGATAAGGTGGTTTTGCGGACTTCATTTAAATTCTTACCTAAGGTTGTGAATTATAACAACATTAATAGAGAAATTGTTGTCCCTTCCTTGTGTACTAATCCTAAGAATTCTTTAGAGAGATCCTTACATTCTTTGGATGTGGTAAGAGCTTTGAAATATTATGTTGAAGCTACTAAAGATTTCAGGCTTCTAGTCTATTTGTTATATTTTCTGGTTCTAGGACAGGTCAGAAGTCTTCTGCTGTTTCCTTGTCTTTGTGGTTAAAGCTTTTGATTCATCAGGCTTATTTGGAGTCGGGTCAAGCCCCGCCTCAGAGAATTACAGCTCATTCTACTAGATCAGTCTCCACTTCGTGGGCTTTTTAGAATGAAGCTTCAGTTGATCAGATTTGCAAAGCAGCAACTTGGTCCTCTTTGCATACATTTACTAAATTCTACCGTTTTGATGTATTTGCTTCTTCTGAAGCAGTTTTTGGTAGAAAAGTTCTTCAGCAGCTGTTTCAGTTTGATTCTTCTGCTTATGTTTTAAGTTTTTCTTTTCATTTATGAGAATAAATTTATATTTTGGGTTATGGATTAATTTTTTTAAGCAAAAAAGGGCTGTTTTTATTTTTATCCCTCCCTCTCTAGTGACTCTTGCGTGGAGTTCCACATCTTGGGTATTGCTATCCCATACTTCACTAGCTCATGGACTCTTGCAAATTACATGAAAGAAAACATAATTTATGTAAGAACTTACCTGATAAATTAATTTCTTTCATATTGGCAAGAGTCCATAAGGCCCACCCCTTTTTTATGGTGGTTATGATTTGTATAAAGCACAATTATTTCCAAATTCCTTTGTTGATGCTTTTTACTCCTTTCTTTATCACCCCACTACTTGGCTATTCGTTAAACTGAATTGTGGGTGTAGTTAGGGGTGTATTTATAGGCATTTTGAGGTTTGGGAAACTTTGCCCCTCCTGGTAGGATTGTATATCCCATACGTCACTTGCTCATGGACTCTTGCCAATATGAAAGAAATGAATTTATCAGGTAAGTTCTTACATAAATTGTGTTTTTATCTAAGATTTTTACATCACCATAAAATGTTATACTCTCAGGCTAAGATTGCTCAGTGTTTGAAATGAGAAAGGTTAACTTAACACTGTTCAGTTTACACTACAGCTGACTTAATTTTGAAATACATACAAACAAGCCTAAATCCTGCATTTACCAGATATAATGGTATGATACCTAGTGCCACAGCTTATGGTTCCACCAAGACCATATAGAGTGCAGCATTTTCAGAATCCATAAGTACAGCTGACAGATGGGAAAATTTGTACACCAGATTTGAAGTGGTGCTCTTGGTTGGGGAAAATGGGGGGGTGAAACCCCCAAACATATGTAAACTTTTTAAAAGTACTTTTCTTAATCTACCCATTCTGACAGGTCAATAATGTACAATTTTGAATTCATAGAAAAAACATAATTTATGCTTACCTGATAAATTTATTTCTCTTGTAGTGTATCCAGTCCACGGATCATCCATTACTTTTGGAATATATTCTCCTTCCCAACAGGAAGCTGCAAGAGTCCACCCACAGCAAAGCTGCTATATAGCTCCTCCCCTAACTGCCATATTCAGTCATTCGACCGAAAACATGCAGAGAAAGGAAAAACCATAGGGTGCAGTGGTGACTGTAGTTCAAATGAAAAAATTACCTGCCTTAAAGTGACAGGGCGGGCCGTGGACTGGATAAACTACAAGAGAAATAAATTTATCAGGTAAGCATAAATTATGTTTTCTCTTGTTAAGTGTATCCAGTCCACGGATCATCCATTACTTATGGAATACCAATACCAAAGCTAAAGTACACGGATGATGGGAGGGACAAGGCAGGTACTTAAACGGAAGTTACCACTGCCTGTAAAAAACCCTTTCTCCCAAAAATAGCCTCCGAAGAAGCAAGGTATCAAATTTGTTAAATTTGAAAAGTATGAAGCGCAGACCAAGACTCCGTCTTGTAAATCTGTTCAACAGAAGCCACATTTAAAAAAGGCCCAAGTGAAAACCACAGCTCTAGTAGAATGAGCTGTAATCCCTTCAGGAGGCTGCTGTCCAGCAGTCTCATAAGCAAAATGAATTATGCTTTTTAACCAAAAAGACAGAGAGGCTGCTGAAGTCTTTTGACCTCTCCTCTGTCCAGAATAGACAACAAACAAGGTGAACGTTTGATGAAAACTGTAGTAGCTTGTAAGTAAAACTTTAAAGCACAAACCACGTCCAATATTGTGTAATAGACGTTCCTTCTTTGAGGAAGGATTAGGATACAAGCATGGAACAACTATCTCTTGAGTGATGTACTTGTTAGATACCACCTTAGGAAAAAACCCAGGTTTGTACGCAGGACTACCTTATCCATACGAAGGACCAGATAAGGAGAATCACATTGTAACACAGATAACTTGGAGACTCTACGAGTCGAGGAATTAGCTACCCAAAAGGAACTTTCCAAGATAAAGATTGATATCTATGGAACAAAAAAGGTTCAAACGGAACTTCTTGAAGAACCTTAAGAATCAGGTTTAAGCTCCATGGCGGAGCAACAGTTTTAAACACAGGCTTGGATCTAACCAAAGCCTGACCAAATGCCTGAACGTCTAGAATACCTGCCAGACGCTTGTGCAAAAAAATAGACAGAGTAAAAATCTGTCCCCTTTTAAGGAATTAGCTGACAACCCTTTTCTCAAAAACATCTTGGAGAAAAGATAATATCCTGGGAATCCAGACTTTACTCCATGAGTAACCCTTGGATTCATAACAATCAGATATTTACATCATATCTATGTTCAATTTTCCTAGAGACAGGCTTTCATGTCTGTATTAAGGTATCAATGACTGACTCGGAGAAGCCATGCTTTGATAACATCAAGCGTTCAGTCTCCAGGCAGTCCATCTCAGATTGATTCTATTTAGATGGTTGAAAGGACCCTGAGGTAGAGGGACCTGTCTCAGAAGCAGAGACCGTGATGGAAAGGATGACATGTCCACCAGATCTGCATACCAGGTCCTGCGTGGCTACGCAGGCGCTGTTAAAAACACCAAAGCCCTCTCCTGCTTGGTCTTGACCTCCGGAGGAAATCCCACTCCCCCGGAAGAAAAGTCTGACGACTTAGAAAATCCACCTCCCAGTTCTCAACACCTGGGATATGGATAGCTGATAGACAAGAGTGAGTCTCTGTCCAGTGAATTATTGTAAGACTTCTAACATCGCTAGGGAACTTCTGTTCCCCCTTGATGGCTGATGTAAGCCACAGTCGTGTATATTGTCCGACTGAGTATGATGTACCTCAGAGTTGCTAACTGAGGCCAAGTCTGAAGAGCATGGAATATCACTCCCAGTTCCAGAATATTTATTAGAAGGAGGGTCTCCTCCTAAGTCCACTATCCCTGAGCCTTCAGGGAGTTCCAGACTGCATCCCAACCTAAAAGGCTGGCATCTATTGTAACAATTGTCCCATCTGACCTGCGGAAGGTCATACCCTTGGACAGATGGACCCGACATAGTCACCAGAGAAGAGAATCTCTGGTCTCTTGGTCCAGGTTTAACAGGGGGACAAATCTGTGTAATCCCCGTTCCTCTGACTGAGCATGCATAGTTGCAGCGGTCTGAAATGTAGACGTGCAAACGGTACTATGTCCCTTGCCGCTACCATTAAGCCGATTTCATTCATGTACTGAGCCACCGAAGGGCACGGATGGGATGAAAAAACACGGCAGAAATTTAGAAACTTTGACAACCTGGACTCCGTCAGGTAAATTTTCATTTCTACAGAATCTATCAGAGTCCCTAGGAGGGAAACCCTTGAGATTGGGGATAGAGAACTCTTTCCTTGTTCACTTTCCACCCATGTGATCTCAGAAATGCCAGTACTACGTCCGTATGAGACTGGGCAATTTGGATGTTTGACGCCTGTATCAGGATGTCGTCTAAATAAGGGGCCACTTCTATGCCCCGCGGTCTAAGGACCGCCAAAGCGACCCCAGAACCTCTATAAAGATTCTTGGGGCTGTAGATATCCCAAAGGAAAGAGCTACAAACTGGTAATGCCTGTCTAGAAAGGCAAACCTGAAAAACGATGGTGATCTTTATGCATCACAATGTGAGGATAAGCATCCTTCAAATCCATTGTAGTCCTCTATTGACTCTCCTGGATCATAGTTAAGATGGTACGAATAGTTTCCATCTTAAATGACGGAATTCTGAGGAATTTGTTTAAGATCTTTAGATCCAAAATAGGTCTGAAGGTTCCCTCTCCTTGGGAACCACAAACAGATTTGAGTAAAAACTCTGTCCCTGTTCCTCTCTTGGAACTGGATGGATCTCGTACACAATGTAAGAATGCCTCCTTCTTTATCTGGTTTGCAGATAATTGTGAAAGGCGAAATCTCCCCTTTTTTTGGGGGGGAATCTTTGAAATCCAGAAGATATCTCTGGGATATAAATTCCAATGCCTAGGGATCCTGGGCATCTCTTGCCCACGTCTGGGCGAAGAATGAAAGTCTGCCCCCTATAGGATCCGTTACCGGATAGGGGTCCGTTCCTTCATGCTGCCTTAGAGGCAGCAGCAGGCTCCTTGGCCTGCTTATCTTTGTTCCAGGTCCGATTGTCTCCAGACCGCCTTGGACTGAGCAAAAATTCCCTCTTGTTTTGCCTTAGAGGAAGAGGATGCCACACCTGCCCTTGATTTAGACCTATCCTGAGGAAGGGCATGACCTTTTCCTCCAGTGATATAAGCAATAATCTCCTTCAAACCAGGCCCGAATAGGGTCTGCCCCTTGAAGGGAAGTTAAGTAGCTTATTTATTAAAGTCACGACAGCTGACCATGATATAAGCCATAGCGCTCTGCGCGCCAGTATAGTAAAAAACAGAATTCTTAGCCGTTAGTCTAGTCAAATGAACAAGGCATCAGAAAACAAAGGAATTGGCTAGCATAAGCTTGTCAAATATATTCATCCAATGGAGTCGCTTAACTGTACAGCCTCATCAAGAGACTCAACCCAGAACGCTGCAGCAGCAGTGACAGAAGCAATGTATGCAAGGGGCTGCAGGATAAAACCCTGTTGAATAAACATTTTTTATCCATTGGATCTAAAAAGCACAACTGTCCTCGTCAGAGGTAGTGGTACGCTTAGCTAGAGTAGAAACTCTTCTCTCCACCTTAGGAACTGTCTGCCAGAAGTCCCGTGTGGTGGTAACTATTAGAAAACATTCTTCTAAAAAATAGGAGGGGAAGAGAACGGCACACCTGGTCTATCCCATTCCTTATTAAAAAATTTTTAGTAAACCTCTTTAGGTATTGGAAAAACATCAGTACACACCGGCACTGCATATTATTTATCCAGTCTACACAATTTCTCTGGCCCTGCGATTGTACACATTCATTCAGAGCAGCCAAAGCCTCCCTGAGCAACAAGTGGAGGTTCTCAAGCATAAATTTTAAATGTAGAAATATCAGAATCAGGTTAAATCATCTTCCCTGAGTCAAAAAAAATCACCCACAGACTAAGCATATTGTGAGGTAGTATCATACATGGTTCTTAAAGCGTCTGTATGCTCTGTATCTACCCCCAGAGCTAACTGCTTTCCTTTAATTTCAGGTAGTCTGACTAATACTGCTGCCAGAATATTATTCACCACCTTTGCCATGTCTTGTAAAATAAACGCTATGGGCGCCCTTGATGTACTTGGAGCCATTTGAGCGTGAGTCCCTGAAGCGGGAGTCGAAGGGTCTGACACGTGGGGAGAGTTAGTCGGCATAACTTTCCCCTCGACAGAATCCCCTGGTAAAAGAAACGCTATGGGTGCCCTTGATGTACTTGGCGCCATTTGAGCGTGAGTCCCTAAAGCGGGAGTCAAAAGGTCTGACACGTGGGGAGAGTTAGTCGGCATAACTACCCCCACAACAGAATCCTCTGGTGATAATGTTTTTAAAGACAAAAAATGATCTTTATTGTTTAACATGAAATCAGTACATCTGGTACACATTCTAAGATGGGGTTCCACCATGGCTTTAAAACATAATGAACACAGAGCTTCCTCTATGTCAGACATGTTAGAACAGACTAATAATGAGACTAGTAAGCTTGGAAAACACTTTAAATCAAGTTAACAAGCAAATATATAAAACGTTACTGTGCCTTTAAGAGAAACAAATTTTGTCAAAATTTGAAAAACAGTGAAAAAAAGGCAGTAAAACAAACGAATTTTTTACAGTACATGTAATAAGGTAACAGAGCATTGCACCCACTTGCAAATGGATGATTAACCCCTTAATGCAAAAAACAGATAAAAAAAAAAAAAAAAACGACAGACGTTTTTAAAAACAGACACAACAAACTGCCACAGCCAACAGTGGGAAGCTTCAGTTAACTGTTTCTATGCAAAATTTAAGCCAGCCATGTGGAAAAAACTTAGGCCCCAATAAGTTTTATCACCAAACATATGTTAAAAAACGATTAAACATGCCAGCAAACGTTTTAAAACACATTTTTACAAGAGTATGTATCTCTATTAATAAGCCTGATACCAGTCGCTATCGCTGCATTTAAGGCTTTACTTACATTACTTCGGTATCAGCAGTATTTTCTTAGTCAATTCCATTCCTAGAAAAATATTTTACTGCACATACCTTATCTGCAGGAAAACCTGCACACCATTCCCCCTCTGAAGTACCTCACTCCTCAGAATGTGTGAGAACAGCAAATCGATCTTAGTTACGTCTGCTAAGATCATAGAAAAACGCAGGCAGATTCTTCTTCCAAATACTGCCTGAGATAAACAGCACACTCCGGTGCCATTTAAAAATAACAAACTTTTGATTGAAGAATAAACTAAGTAGAAAGCACCACAGACTCTCACGACCTCCTATCTATGTTGAGGCTTGCAAGAGAATGACTGGATATGGCAGTTAGGGGAGGAGCTATATAGCAGCTTTGCTGTGGGTGGACTCTTGCAGCTTCCTGTTGGGAAGGAGAATATATTCCAAAAGTAATGGATGATCCGTGGACTGGATACACTTAACAAGAGAAATATGATTCTTTATAAAGTGATCTCTTAATTTCTGCTATTTTTTTATATAATGCATGTCATACACTGTTGACTTAGGGGATGGCAATGTGCAGAAATTTTACCTCCTGTGAATGTTTCTATGGGGGTCTGTGTTTATGTCTTTGTGCTTTTGTTGGTGTCTGACCTATATATAAGTATATATATATATATATATATATATATATATATATATATATATATATATATATATATATATATATATATATATATATATATATATATATATATATATATATATATATATAATATAGAATGAATCAAACCAGCTCAAAGGACAACCCAAATTAGTAATCTAATATTGGAAAACCTGAGACATCTAAAAAAAAGTATGTATCTCAGGGTGCTCATGGGGAATCAATAATTGGATATAAAAATCAAAAGAAAAGAAAATATAGAATAAAGGTAAGAATGAAAAAAAAAAAAAGATAAGTGGATTCCCTAGCCAGCAATTTCCATGTAAAGACTATTATTAAATCTACAAGGAATCTACATGTGCAGGAGTATCTAAATACACCAAGATCAAAGAAACAGAATGCACAAAACTATAGAGAATATACAAATGTATTAACTACCTATATCTAAAACATATATAGAGTATTTATACACCTTAAATATATTAAAAAAAACACCCATGGCCATGGTAGAGGAAAGCTCACATTAATAAAGACGTCTATAAGGCTAAACGTAAAAATAATAACACTAACCCTGTCAAAATTTAGCCATAAATATATGCAGTTAAACCCAACAGCACTATACTGATAATTAACTATTTGGTAACACAATGCACATAACAGTTTGATCGAAATTTAAACAGCTATAAGGTGAAGTTCGTTTGGTAAATCCTGTAATATGGACACTTGGCTTGTCTAGGAAACATGCATATGTAGCGTAGCCGTCAGGATAATACAGTCCAGCAATAGTAAGCAGGTGATAATAGTGCATCCAATCCGCACATATTTATAAAGCATATATGAGTAACTGTTGTCATAAGCAGTTCATGCGGGTTAATGGCAGTCATGCATAGCAGTAAAGTGTATCAGAATTACAGTCCCACAATGTTGAAAAGGGAAACAGGCACTAGGTATAGCAAGCAATATAAATGCATAGCAATTGTTGTAGCCTTGGGGTACTGAGAGTTATACACTCGCCTTAGGGACCCCTTCCAAATCTCACCACTTCCAACTGGGCTGTTTTCTGGCAAACTGCTGATGATCGTTTCCCCACTTTAAGCTTATTCAAGTTTCATATCCATGCTCCCTGCAATAAGGACTGTCTTGGCTTCATCTATGGTCGTGAGGTGTAGCAACAGACTTCTGTTTTACTTGGGGGACCCACTCCGAGTCATGTCAAAACACGCAACACGTGTTTTGCCACTAGGAAGTTCTGGTGCAGCTTCTTCACAACATGGGCCACCCGAGTAAAACAGAAGTCTGATATGCTGTGAAGAAGCCGGGAGTTAGCATGTGAGTGGGATCTTTAAATATCGTTCCAATTGTAATCTGGCCCTTAGTGTTTAATTGCTGATTTTTATATATACCATGGTTTTAATGCCCATTTAATATACTATGGTTTTAATGCCTATTTAAGACCTTTATTGTCATCATGCCAGTGTCTTTTTTACTCATATTAGTGAAAATCAAAATTAGGCCACTCTTTGCTCGATTGTCACTACCCTTCCTAGTTCAGCTAAAGCATTTCTTTGAATTTTTTTTATTTCTAAAAATGTTCTTTCCCATGTACTCTTATAAGGCTATTATGGCATCTGACACACACTGTAACAATGACTGTATAATTGTTAGCATATTGCATTGTGATTGGCTGATGCTCCTTTTTAAGGATTTCTCTGGGGGACACCTGTGATCTATAATGTAGCGCACCTGAGCATGCGTGAAACGCGTCAGATCTTCCCCAGATGCCCTTCCACACTATGTGTGTATGCTACCTCACAGCTTGAATAAATCACCTTAGTAATATACTCCCAGATCCTATCTTCTTTTGTTTCTGTATTATGAACCGGCGTGAGATAGCAACTTAGGACCGGATGTTCCTTACAGTTCATACTGCCATCCTTGCTAAATACCATCAGCACTTACCTGACTGTATCACAGTCTGTTCTCACCCATACCTCTGACACTTGGAGGGAGTTGCTACCCAGCGGCGAACATCCCCGTGGAGACGCAGTAGAACTTCAGTGGTACTACCTGACCCAAAAAGTCACCAGGGACCTGCACGTCCAATACAGCGGCCTGGATGATTTGGTGAGGTCATACACTTCACCACTGCCTGTCAGACCTACACCTGGACTTCCCCAGCACCGCTTTGAGGTAGGCAATCAGTTTACTATTAAGCCGCAACTGGTGTTTATTGTGTGCAGAATCTTCACTCAATCAGTTTCTCTGGTACTCCTCTGTTGTCCCCATATGCGCCTAAGAGGACCACTACTTCTGTAGAAAATTTAAACTCTAATTACGGTCCTTCCCATTGGCCTTTCCAACAACAGATTCTTACCCTTGCCAGGGATACATTTGAACTTTACCTACTACGGGGACACCGTGGAACAGTAAAATCTAATTTAAACTCTCATGTTATAGACAGAGCATGCATTTAACTTACTTCTAGTATCTAATTTTCTTTGTGCCCTTGGTATTTTTTGTTGAAAAACATGCCTAGCACTTCCCAGTCCAACACCTTGTCATATACCATATCTCTTTAAATCACTGTTAATCCATTCCTTTTTCTTTTAGAATATAAATACTTTAAACAGCATTGTTCTTTGCGCTGAAGAAAATGTTATATATATACATATATGAAATGAAACACTTTGCACTCAAGAATTAAGCCTTTCCAAATGCCGGTATATAGTAAAACTTCAAAAATGTATTAAAACGTTTAAAATCATAGGATCCATGATGAAAGTACAAATGAGTAAAATGAACACTTGTAGCAAGCTGTACGTGTTTCGGGCTCCTCCCAGCCCTTGCTCACCAGCTGTATGCTAATGCTTCAAGTGAGCACCTTTATTATTATTATGATTATTATTATTATTATTGGTTATTTGTAGAGCGCCAACAGATTCCACAGCGCACCTTTATACAGGTTTCCTCAATCTGTTAACCCCTTACTTATCTTAAAGGTACATATCGATCGTATGCACAGCAGCCATTAATGTTTACACTTTTGTTTTTGTTTCTAAACAACATTAAAATAATATCTATATTCAATTACAGTATAAGAACTAACCATATAATGTATTCTATGAACAATATGTAAACATATTTTTGATCTATATAAATAATAGTTTCACATTAAATGCGAAACTGACAATTCATGTTAATTAATGTATACATTTAATAATATCCTTAACATAATTATTTAATATCTTCATGTACATCAATAACTAATGAATACTAATAAAAAAGATTAGTATCCATATGAGAGTTCAGACCTAGTGGTGATCTAGTATTGAAATTAAAAATCCAATAAACCTCACTCTGGTCAAGCAGTCTTTCTCTGTCTCCCCCTCTAATGGGTTTGGGTATGAAGCCAATACCCTGTATTTGGATTAAATTAGTGTCTGATCCATGAAGATCCCTAAAATGTCTGCCCACTGGTGTCTTAATATCAGGGTCCTCTATTGATCTTAAATGCTGCAGGAATCTATCCTTCATAGGTCTCTTAGTATGCCCTGTATATTTCTTACCACCAGGGGTCAAGTCCTACAAAAAAAAAAGTGTGGGAACTCACCAAGACTTCCACCCCTCACAATTAATATTGTTTTATATATATATATATATATATATATATATATATATATATATATATATATATATATATATATATATATATATATATATATATATATATATAATCTAAACACACAGAAAAATTGTTTGAGCAAATTAGTTACGTTTGTTTTTTCGGATCTGTTTGTTTTTTCGGATCTATTCGTTTTTTCGGATCCATTCTTATTTCATATGCATTATACTATTCTGAACTAAGTTAAAGAATAATGTATATGAATAAAGAATGGATCTGAAAAATCTATTTAATTTAACGTAACTAATGCGCAGGCGAATGGAGAAACAAAATTATGTAAAACCGCTGCCGCCACCCACGCCGCCACTAAATAAAGCTATTAACCCCTAATTCGCCGTCCCCCCACATCGCCGATACTAACTAAATCACTAAAAAAAGTTATTAACCCCTAAAGCGTTGTTCCCTGACATTGCCGACACTAACGAAACCTATTAACCCCTAAACCGCCGTTCCCGGATATCGCCAACACTAACTAAACCTATTAACCCCTAAACTGCACCCCCCCCCACATCGCAACAATCTAAATTAAACTATATTAACCCCTAACTCTAAACCTAAGCCTAAACCTTACACCCCCTAACTTTAACATAATTAAAATAGAGCTAAATTAAAGTTACAATTATTAACTAAATAATACCTATTTCAAACTAAATAGAAACTTACCTGTGAAATAAAAATGAAACCTAAGCTAGCTACAATATAACTAATAGTAGACTAGTTAGTAAATATTTATTAACTATTTACTAACTACCTAGTTAAAATAAATACAAACTTACCTGTGAAATAATAGTAAAACCTAAGCTGCCTTACACTAAAACCTAATATTACAAAAAAAACTAACATTACAAAAATAAAAAACTCTAAAATTACAAAAAAATAACAAAAACTACCATTACAAAAAATAACAAACGAAATTATCTAAAACAATAAAATTATTCCTATTATAATACCCCGTTTAAAAAAATGAATGAAAAAAACCCCTAATCTTTAATAAACTTGCAAGGGTCCTTAAAAGGGCCTTTTGTAGGGCATTGCCCTAAAGTTAACAGCTCTTTTGCTAAAAAAGAAAATCAAACACCCCCTAACAGTATACAAACCCCCACCCCCCAAACCCACTAAATAAAAATAAAGTTGTTAAGCCTAATCACCCATTGCCCTGAAAAGGGCATTTGTATGGGCATTACCCTTAAAACGGCATTCAGATCTTTTACTGCCCATTAAAAATGGCTATTCTAAAAAAAAAAACACCCCAAAAAGAAAAAACAAATATTACACAAAATAATAAACAAATTATTCATAATAATAAAAATTCTAAATTCTAAATTCTATTCTAAACCATTTTAAAAAAACACCCCAAAATAAAAGAACCCTAATCTATAATAAACTACCTATAGCCCTTAAAATTGCTTTTTGCAGGGCATTGCCCTAAAGTTAACAGCTCTTTTGCTACAAAATAAAAACAAACACCCCCTAACATTACAAACCCCCACTCACCCCAAACCCACAAAATAAAAAAACTAACTAAAAAAAACCTAATCCACCCATTGCCCTGAAAAGGGCATTTGTATGGGCATTGCCCTTAAAAGGGTATTCAGCTCTTTTACTGCCCTTGAAAGGGCATCAGCTATTCTAAGATTGCCCATTAGCCCTAATCTAAAAAAAACACCCCAGAAAAACCTTAAAAAACCTAACACTAACCCCTTTTTAGGTACTCACAGTTGCTAAAGTCCGGCTTGAACAATCTTCATCCCAGCAGCTCTATATTCATCCAGGCAGCTCCATCTTCATCCATCTAAGGACTGACATCTTCTTCATCCCTGCGGAGGCAGAACGGTCGATGCGCGTAGGTCCATCTTCATCCAGGCGTCTCCGTCTTCATCCATCGAGGGACCAACATTTTCTTCATCCCTGCGGAAGCAGAGGTCCATCAATCCAACGTGGAGGTCCTCTTCATGCGATTGTCAGTCGCACACTGAGGATTTAAATGTGAGGTACCCCTTTTATACTGGGGGTACCATTGCATTCCTATTAGCTGAAAAATGTAAATCAGTCAATAAGAATTAGAGCTGCTTAAATCCTATTGGCTGTTCAAATCAGCCAATATGATTTAAGCAGCTCTCATTCCTATTAATAGGAATGCAATAGTACCCCCGGTGTAAAAGGGGTACCACAGGGATGAAGAAGATGCTGGTCCCTCGATGGATGAAGATGGAGCTGCCTGGATGAAGATGGACCTCCGCCTCCGCGCATCGACCCATCGACCTCTCCACCTCTGCAGAGATGAAGAAGATGCCGGTCCCTCAATGGATGAAGATGGAGTCGCCTGGGTGAAGATGGAACCGCTGGGATGAAGTTCGTTCAAGCCGGACTTCAGCAACTGTGAGTACCTAAAGAGGGGTTAGTGTTAGGTTTTTAAGGTTTTTCTAGGGTGTTTTTTTTTTAGATTAGGGCTAATGGGCAATCTTAGAATTGCTGAATGCCATTTTAAGGGCAGTAAAAGAGCTGAATGCCCTTTTATGGGCAATGCCCATACAAATGCCCTTTTCAGGGCAATGGGTAGATTAGGTTTTTTCAGTTAGGTTTTTTATTTTGTGGGTTTGGGGTGGGTGTGGGTTTGTAATGTTAGGCGGTGCTTGTTTTTATTTTGTAGCAAAAGAGCTGTTAACTTTAGGGCAATGCCCTACAAAAGGCCCTTTTAAGGGCTATTGGTAGTTTATTATAGATTAGGGTTCTTTTAATTTGGGTTTTTTTTTAAAATGGTTTAGAATAGGAATAATTTTTATTATTTTGAATAATTCATTTCTTATTTTGTGTATTTTTTTTGGGGGGGGTTAGAATAGCCATTTTTTATTTTTAATGGCCAGTTAAAGAGCTGAATGCCCTTTTAAGGGCAATGCCCATACAAATGTCCTTTTCAGCGCTATGGGTAGATTAGGTTTAACAACTTTATTTTTATTTTGTAGGTTTGGGGGGTGGGGGTTTGTAATACTGTTAGGGGGTGTTTGATTTACTTTTTTAGCAAAAGAGCTGTTAACTTTAGGGCAATGCCCTACAAAAGGCCCTTTTAAGGGCCCTTGGTAGTTTATTATAGATTAGGGTTCTTTATTTTGGGGTGTTTTTTTTAAACGGTATTAGTATAGGAATAATTTTTATTGTTGTGGATAATTTTGTTTGTTATTTTTTGTGATGGTAGTTTTTTTTATTTTTTTGTAATTTTAGTGTTTTTTTATTTTTGTAATGTTGTTTTTTTGTAATGTTAGTTTTTTGTAATGTTAGATTTTAGTGTAAGGCAGCTTAAGTTTTACTTTTATTTCACAGGTAAGTTTGTATTTATTTTAACTAGGTAGTTAGTAAATAGTTAATAACTATTTACTAACTAGTCTACCTAGTTAGAATAAATACAAACTTACCTGTGAAATAAAAGTAAAACCTAAGCTGGCTACAATATAACTATTAGTTATATTGTAGCTAGCTTAGGTTTGTTTTAGTTCACAGGTAAGTTTGTATTTAGTTTGAAATAGGTATTATTTAGTTAATAATTGTAACTTTAATTTAGCTTTATTATAATTATGTTAAAGTTAGGGGGTGTTAGGTTTAGGGTTAGGGTTTGGGTTACGGTTAGGGTTAGGTTTAGGGGTTAATATAGTTTCATTTAGGTTGTTACGATGTGGGGGGCGGCGGTTTAGGGGTAAATAGGTTTAGTTAGTGTCGGCGATGTTTGGGAATGGCGGTTTAGGGGTTAAGAGGTTTAGTTAGTGTCGGCAATGTTGGGGAGCTGCGGTTTAGGGGTTAACAGGTTTAGTTAGTGTTGCCAATGTGGGGGTACGGTTTAGGGATTAATAGGTTTACCTAGTGTCGGCGATGTTTGTGAATGGCGGTTTAAGGGTTAATATGTTTAGTTCATGTTGGCGATGTTTCGGAACGGCGGTTTAGGGATTAATAGGTTTAGTTAGTGTCGGCGATGTCGGGGATGAAAAATTCCAAAATATGAATAATGGTTCCGAAAATTCGGAAACTAATTTATTTATTGACAAAATTCGGCCAAAAAAACGAATTCGGCCAAAATGAAAAGCACATGTCTACCTATTACTAGTATCCATAAAGTGTTTGTCACAGACATCCTCTTGTGTACAATTTCTCTTAACCCTACACAAGAGGATGTCTGTGACACTTTATGGATTCTAGTAATAGGTTAAAAGAAAGGGGTTATACACAAGAGGCATTGGATCTAAATTTAAATAAAGTTGATGGCTTGTCACCAAAATCACTTTTGAAATACAAAAAGAATAATAGTGGCATTGAGAAACTATTAACGGGATGCTATCTTCTAAAATAACACTTGGCAGAGGAACATGACAAGGGTGCCCGCTGTCACCTCTTCTTTTCAATATTGCATTAGAACCATTTGCTATTTGGCTAAGGGATAATTTGACAGGGGTGGCCATGGGCTCTCATAATCTGAAAATTCTTCTTTATGCGGATGATCTGCTATTGTTCTTGGATAACACTTCTCAAACCATCCCTTTAATCTTGCAACTATTCTCTGAATTTAGTTCTTTCTCTGGTTATAAAATTAATTTTGGAAAAAGTGAACTCATCTGGGTGATTAAATCCAGGTCAAGTTATCTGCACCATCCCTTTAATGTAATTGATTCCTTTAGATACCTGGGTATTTTTCTCCATAGGAACCCACAAAAATTGTATAATTTAAATTTTCAGCCGTTATTACAGAATATTAAATAGGATCTTGATTAATGGGCCTCTTTTCATTTATCCATCTCTGCACGAGTTAATTTAATCAAAACAATTATTTTTCTGAGTGTATTATATCAACTGCAAAATCTACCATTATTTCTCATTAATACAGACTTACACTATTCTATGCTTGTCAATCCAAGTTTATCTGGGGAAGTAAAAAACCTTGTATCTCACTAATTAGGTTGATGCAAAAACGTAGAGCAGCAGGGTTGGCACTACCTAATATAAGTCTATATAATATTGCCACTCTGGTTAAAATAGCGTTGGATTGGATCACAGACTCTAATAATTTTGCTACTATTGATTTAGAAAGTTATTGTATCTTCCTATTTTCTATAAAAGCTATTCTACATTGTCCGGTTAAAAATGTCTTTGCTAAAGGGACAGTCTACACCAGAATTTTTATTGTTTTAAAAGATAGATAATCCTTTTATTACCCATTCCCCAGTTTTGCATAACCAACACAGTTATAATAATATACTTTTAACCTCTGTGATTATCTTGTATCTAAGCCTCTGCAAACTGCCCCTTTATTTCAGTTCTTTTGACAGACTTGCAGTTTAGACAATCAGTGCCTGCTCCCAGATAACTTTACGTGCACGAGCACAGTGTTATCTATATGAAATACGTGAACTAACACCCTCTAGTGGTGAAAAACTGTTAAAATGCATTCTGAAAAGAGGTGGCCTTCAAGGTCTAAGAAATTAGCATATGAACCTCCTAGGTTAAGCTTTCAACTAAGAATACCAAGAGAACAAAGCAAAATTGGTGATAAAAGTAAATTGGAAAATTGTTTAAAATTACATGCTCTATCTGAATCATGAAAGTTTATTTTGGCCTAGACTGTCCCTTTAAAGTACAATCATTAATAACTTTTAAAAATGTAGTTATAACATGGCAAAAGTTTTGTTCTATTTTAGAAGTAGTCCCCTATTATTCAAAGTTTTTACCTATAAGAGGTAACCCTGAATTTATGCCTGGAATTTATCATAAAGCTTTTAAAGGTTGGGAGGAGAATGGCCTTAAATTTGTTCTATTTCAACAATATAGCCTGCCCAGAAATTATCTGTTATTTGTAGCTTCGCCATTTTGTAACAGTCGGAATATGGTTACGGATACAGCAAGCGAGTGGTCTGAGATCAATAGTTGTATTAATAAATTCACAAGAGGTAATACCTTAATCTCCCTCATGTATGATCTCATGTTAGCCAAACAAAGCTTTCCATTGATGAACAATCTATGCAACCTTGGTCAGGTTATTTCCCTCCTATTAACTCAGACATGATCAGTCAGAGTTTGCTAATATTAAACAAATGTGTGATTGCTATGAGCTGGAAATAATCCCATATTAAACTTATTAATAATTATTACATATTGCCATTTAAGATGGCACGTTTTTATCAAACGCAATTTTTTGCTTATCCAAGATGTCCTCTTCCTAATGCTAATCTAAAGCATATTTTTTGGTCCTGTCAAAAAAATTTGCAATTTTGGCTGAAAATTCAGTTCTGGGTTAACCATTTATTTAAACTATCATTACAATTTTCTTTTGAAGAGGTAGTTTTTTTTAAGGATTCATAATTATTCAAGTCCTCAATATTTATATTCACTCATAACCATATTCTTACAGCCATACATCTTATAATTAAGAATTGGCAGGCACATAGGGCCCCTCCATTTCGGATTTTTCTCAAGAAAATTCAGTCCCAAATTATATATGAATCTTTTCACATTCAGTTAGCAACAGAAAAGAAAATCAGTAAATTTAGCCTTGGGTAGCTACCAATAATCAAGGCCTATCCGTATTTTAGCTCCTTTTCTGAGTTACAAGTGCTTTGCTGATCTTGTCTTGCTTGAGTTATTTCCCCCTTTTTGGATTGCAATTGTATTCCCAATGCCAGTTGGCATGTCCCCCCCTTTCCTTTTTTTCTTCTTTTCTTGTTTCGGTTCGAAATATTTTTTGTTTCTTTGTATTCCAAAAAATCCCACAGTGTATTCGTGTTCAATACATAGTAGTTAAGGAATAGTATTAGGGTCTAAATAAGACGTCTTTATTGGATAATGTGCAATGTAATACTTATGAATTTGTACCTATTTATTTCTTGTGCATGTATGTTTCATGCCTTCATACTCTGTGCCTTGAAAAAGTAACTGTGTATTACTTATTCTGTTTTTTACACTGTGGCACTAAAAATAAAGATTAAAAAAAAAACAGCAGAAGTAGACCCTGTTTTGTAACTGGATACAGTAATGATTATCATAGAGTATGTGGAATAATAAACCAGTCACTGCCTTCCAATTCTACATGAAGATCCTGTTCTTAAACAGATTTTGAAAGATGGTTGTAATTTTGTATCAAGATTATTGGTAATGTTTTAGCACCATCAATGATACCAAAACTTGAGATTAACCACACTTGGGGCTCCATGTACTAAGCAGTCAGCGAGCCACCCACAACAAATCTCGCATCAAAACTTGCAAACTGATATGTACAAAGTCGTCAACTATGTTCAAACTCGCATCTTTAAAATTGCGAGCGTACTTATCCGCCAAACCTCGCTACCTCTCCATTTTTCACTGTAATTACACACATTTGACCACCAACTCACCAAAAACGAATGTACTAAAAAATCTATTTGTCCGCTCGCGACAATTTCCGCTCCCACCTCGTTATTTTTGCCTCGCCACCTTTTAGGTGGCGGGCAAGGTGCAAAACAATAGGAAAGTCACTCTTAACGCCAGTCTAGACATATATAAAAGGCAGTAATATCAGCCTTGTACTTACATTGTTCATTTCGGACGGAAATATGCCTGAAGGATGGCTTCTAGGTAAGGATAACTGGCATCTAATTTGTCTCTCATTTCCATGCATAACTGGTGTCTAATTTGTCTCTCATTTCCATGTACATAAATTGCGCCCAATTTGTCGACTGTAATTAAAGAGTAATCTGTATATTTTAAATTTGTATTGTTGTCAATCTTTATAATTATTTTTATATCTTCTATTAGGAGATGGAGGGTACTCATGTACATGCGGTTTGAAAATGCGGTTTCGATATCTTGATCGTTCTGGTGGTGCTATGCAGTATGCACTTGAGAAAGTTGCAAAAATTATATTGGTTTGCTGCATACTGCACAAAATAGTCGTGGCGAGCGAGGCGTCAAATTTATCAATATTCCGCCACTGCTCGCAGCGGGCTAGACGTGTCTATTTCTTGGAGGATTATTAGTACATAGCGACAGTGGACACCATTTCGCCCGCAGCTAGTAACGGCGAGTTTATCCGCGTCTACAATGATGGATGAATTGACGGCTTAGTACATGGAGCCCTTGGTTAACAATAAAGAAAGGTTGTTACAAATGATCTAGGAGGTGTAAGACCTGTCAGTATGTAAAGGAAGGAGACATTTTTGTCTCCACGGCCACAGGCAAAGATTATTACATCAAAAATTGCATAAATTGCAATACTACACAATCTACCTCCTAACCTGCAAAGCCTGTGGTAAGCAATATACAGGGCATACTAAGGCCTAGATTTGGAGTTCGGCGGTAGCCGTCAAAACCAGCGTTAGAGGCTCCTAACGCTGGTTTTAGGCTACCGCCGGTATTTGGAGTCAGTGATTAAAGGGTCTAACGCTCACTTTTCAGCCGTGACTTTTCCATACCGCAGATCCCCCTACGCCATTTGCGTATCCTATCTTTTCAATGGGATCTTTCTAACGCTGGTATTTAGAGTCGTTTCTGAAGTGAGCGTTAGAGCTCTAACGACAAAACTCCAGCCGCCTGAAAAAAGCAGGAGTTAAGAGCTTTCTGGCTAACGCCGGTTCATAAAGCTCTTAACTACTGTACCCTAAAGTACACTAACACCCATAAACTACCTATGTACCCCTAAACCGAGGTCCCCCCACATCGCCGCCACTCGATTAAAATTTTTAACCCCTAATCTGCCGACCGCCACCTACGTTATACTTATGTACCCCTAATCTGCTGCCCCTAACCCCGCCGACCCCTATATTATATTTATTAACCCCTAACTTGCCCCCCACAACGTCGCCGCCAGCTACTTAAAATAATTAACCCCTAATCTTCCGACCGCAAATCGCCGCCACATACGTTATCCCTATGTACCCCTAATCTGCTGCCCCTAACATCGCCGACCCCTATATTATATTTATTAACCCCTAATCTGCCCCCCTCAACGTCGCCGACACCTGCCTACACTTATTAACCCCTAATCTGCCGAGCGGACCTGAGCGCTACTATAATAAAGTTATTAACCCCTAACCCGCCTCACTAACCCTATCATAAATAGTATTAACCCCTAATCTGCCCTCCCTAACATCGCCGACACCTAACTTCAATTATTAACCCCTAATCTGCCGACCGGAGCTCACCGCTATTCTAATAAATTGATTAACCCCTAAAGCTAAGTCTAACCCTAACACTAACACCCCCCTAAGTTAAATATAATTTTTATCTAACGAAATAAATTAACTCTTATTAAATAAATGATTCCTATTTAAAGCTAAATACTTACCTGTAAAATAAATCCTAATATAGCTACAATATAAATTATAATTATATTATAGCTATTTTAGGATTAATATTTATTTTACAGGCAACTTTGTAATTATTTTAACCAAGTACAATAGCTATTAAATAGTTAAGAACTATTTAATAGTTACCTAGTTAAAATAATAACAAATTTACCTGTAAAATAAATCCTAACCTAAGATATAATTAAACCTAACACTACCCTATCAATAAAATAATTAAATAAACTACCTACAATTACCTACAATTAACCTAACACTACACTATCAATAAATTAATTAAACACAATTCCTACAAATAAATACAATTAAATAAACTAGCTAAAGTACAAAAAATAAAAAAGAACTAAGTTACAGAAAATAAAAAAATATTTACAAACATAAGAAAAATATTACAACAATTTTAAACTAATTACACCTACTCTAAGCCCCCTAATAAAATAACAAAGCCCCCCAAAATAAAAAATTCCCTACCCTATTCTAAATTAAAAAAGTTACAAGCTCTTTTACCTTACCAGCCCTGAACAGGGCCCTTTGCCCTCTGAACGTGTCGATTCTGAAGAACGCTACAGGCAGGAGCCTGAGTCTGAGTGCTGAAGCCTGAGGCTGAGTGCTGAGTTACCTATTTTAAACAACAAATATTACCTTTCTGATTACAGTACTGTGCTATTTAGATAAAACTACCTTTATCTTACTTGTATATGCAGTAAGATACTGTTGTTTATACTTGGTTCCATCCCCTCTACAAATGGTCCCATGCAATTTGCATAAAGAGCTTTCTACCTGTATGTATGTGTGTGTGTGTATATATATATATATATATATATATATATATATATATATATATATATATATATATATATATATATATATATATTATCACCATTTATTTGTATAGGGCTACACATTTCTGTATCCCTGGGTACAGAGATAGGGGAATACAATGATTAGGATTTGTGATAAGATGCAAAAACACAACTCACTAAACAAAACTAATAGAAAAGGAAGAGGCTGCCCTGCTCGAAGAGCTTACATTCTACAGGTTGAGGGTGCAGAAACTTTAGGATAGCTTGTCACATAGATTGTAGTTGCAGCAGTGAGTCAATACAGTTTAAGATTTATTTTTGGTAGGATGAAAAACAGGAGAAATGGGGGGGGCGGAGCCGGCACTGAAACTGAGCGGTCGCAAGCTTGTATAGCTCCGGCTATTTCTTCCTAATAAACATATAATTGACCGCTCAGTTCAGTTCAAATTTCGAAAATAAGGTGACCAAAGGCTTAAGCAATACAGCTGGAGAGCCCCGAGTCCTAAGGGCACTCCAGGATAGCGAACCTTCCCAGAATGGCGGCAAGTAACTTGGCGGCACCAATCAGGCCAACAACTGAACTTTTGAGCCTTTCTTTCCTAGAGGCATTACACAGCCTATTGAATAACCACTTTGCCAGCCTTGAAAAGAGCATTCTGAAAGTGTGGGAAGGTGCTGCGAGAACTGACAGACAGCGGGATACACAGCGCACCTTACTGATGGGGCTAGAGGCCGCTCCAGGTTTAAAACTTGAAGGAGGACCGATACACTCGAGAATGGCTGAGTCAGTTCAATCCGAGCCTAAGCAGACTGTAACTGCAGCTACACTGAGAGAAAGCATTTCTGACTGGGACCCGCAGCAACAGCAGATTGTGGCCGCTACAACTGCATATGATAAACAAGAAAGGCAGAGAGGAAAAAGCATGGGGTCCCCTACAAGCGTGTGTATTCCGGTGCACATAATGGCTGCGAACCTTAATATGCAGCCTGAGCGAGTTTGGTAGGCATCATATCGGGGAGGAAAGCCGCGATCGTGTGAACTCACGCTGAATTAAAGACCAACAGGCTATCCTAAGGTAATTTTCAGCCAGCTCACTAACACCCTGAGGTTACCCACCGTTGCCCCGCAAGCATTAAAAAAGGGTGAAGGCTAGATCTTGGAGCATCTATGGGACTGGAGAGGGCCAAATATGGCGTCGGATTGTGACTCACGCAGTCCACAAGTTGAGCTTGTTGCTGCACTCCCAGTTAGACCTGTCCTATCCTTTCTGCCATGCTCCTCTGGGGTGAGGTCGCTATAAGGATTCCCATTAACCCAGAACTCTGACTTTCGGCAAACACAATGTCACCCTTACATTTACTACGAGAACTAAATCTGGGAGTCAGCCATTCTTATTTTAGTAGCGCTCTTTTTGCCATCTTATATATGATCTGTTTTTCTACTTCTAGTTATAAGTTCCATCTATTTGTTTTAATTTTTGCAGACTATACAAACACTGCCTAGGTTAATATGAGGCTGTTAAAAAAGTTTATATTTCATGTTCTGCTATCTCAAATATGACTATATTGTATTAACAGAGCTACAACTACCCTACCTTTTTGCATAATAGCTGACAACAGCATGCTACTGATTAATTGTGTTTCTTCCCTTCCAAAAAGAGAGATATCTGTATTCATGTATAAATATTGGAGGGTTACAGTCCTATACAAATTTCACAACAATCTAGCTTGATGGGTTCAGGGTGTTTTAATTGAGTTTTTGTTTCTAAAGTGATAGACAATGGTATGTACCATGCCTTGTTTGTAAGTGCATTGGTTCCATATGAAGGCTGTCGGTTAGGATCCAGCTGACTGCCTAAGGATCTAATATATATATACACATTTATACTCCCTTGCATACCCTATATAGTAAATTGACACTGGGGATTGAAACAAAATATGTTATGCTGTCCCCTGACATTTTGACTGCCCCTAAGGCTTGGGGGTCTGCGGCCGAGACCCCTGAGCCTTCTCATCTGTTCCCCTATAGATGATATGCTATAAAAAGAAGTCCGAATAGGTAGATGGGAAATGCTAGTGTCCCCCATTAGATATACCCATCAATCCTTACAGATAGCTCCAAACGTTTGCGCCTCAACAGAACCTATATATTACCATATGTAGCCTTTCATTTATACATTTCACATATATATTTATACAGGCTGGCCCTGCATTCTATATAGTTCACCTGATAGTGCCGAAGCTGAAGTACAAAACTTCTGATAGAGTTATTCATCGAGATTTTTTTTTTTTCAGCTCTGGTAGGTCGGGTTCTACAACAATCTAATGCATGAGTAACCCTCTCTATACATATATTTGTAAACCAGGTCCTTAGATGATTCTTTACAATACTGCAATGTCCTGTTTCATCACAGCGTGCGTACCTTGAATTACAACATAAAAAGCCCCCTCTGCTCCATGTTTCTAACACCTTATAACCTGATATATATAAATATATATACCCACCTCCCCCCCCCCCAACCCACAACGTGCCTCCCTGTTAAGGAGTACTAACTACGAGGCTTTTCTCACCTATGCCGCAACCTTCACCATGTTTTTTCACCATTACCTGCAAATTGTGCATATTACATAATTTTCCCTCCCACCCTGAGTTGATATTTCATTTAGGTCTAATAGTGGCCTATTAAGCTACAAGAATATTATCGCAAGTTTATTTGGTATGCAAAACATTAAGTGTTGAAAAAAATAGGTTCATCATTTGAGAGTCATAGGGGGTCTCCTAGGTCAGAATGTTGTATATGCTAGAGGGTCCAAGTGAGCCCTACTGTATTATTTAGAGGATCCCTAGGTGACAGACATTTCAGTAATATGATGTTCACATGGTTTATATATTGTTAGCTCTGTGTTTTTCTATGATTTAATTTTCATTGTCAGAACTCCTTGTAACACTGATATTTTATCTCATGTGACATAAGAATTTTATTCATGCAATGTTGTATACCTTTAAATGAACCTTAAATAAAAATATTATTAAAAAAAAAAAAAACAGGAGAAATGGTAAGCCTCTCTGAATAAGTTTGTTTTAAAGCTATACATATATATGAAGCTATATGTATGTATGTATTTAAATAAAAAAATAACGTTTTGTTCTGAGGGAAGAACAATGTTATTTAAAGTATTTTTTAATGCACCTTTGGCTTAGCACATTTGGCCTAGCACACCTTTGGGTTAGTCAGAACAAGCTTTTATATCGCTCCTCATAGAAGTCTATGGGGAAAGGGAGTTAGCGCAGCTGTGCTCAGGGCCGGATTTGCCATTAGGCACAGTAGGCATGTGCCTACAGGTGCACTGCAGTGAGGTGTGCGGCACGGCCAGGGATCGGATTGGCAAGGTGTCCATACACTCATTGGTTAATAGGGATTGTCTGCACACTGTCTGCGCACACTCAGCCTGGCGGCCACTGCAGCAATGATATCACTGGGAGGGGGGGGAAGTTACAGCTCATCTCTTATGCTCCTGATTGCTCTACAGCAAGATGTTGTGTGTTACCTTAGCCACAACAGGCATTGAGACTGGTCTCTATGATTTGCGTTCCACCTACCCGGAAGTGGATGTCTTAGCTGGGGTTGTATCCAAGCAACGGTCGCTGTGTAGTGACGTCATTAAATGGTGCTGGTTGTATGTGACAGATAGGCAGAAAAGAAGGTCATGTGTATGGAGAGGGCATCAGTGGCCACGGTGCGGAGACTGTGCTCTGAATTCAGGCGCCTCCCGCGAGGCAAGGTATGGTAATATCCAGTTTATATGGTAACTTCTGTGTCATCATGCAGCTACATCTACAGTTCTGACAAGTGTACCCAGAAAATACAGTTACAGTAAGATAAAATATACACAATTACATTTTTTTCAAGGTAATTATATTCATTTTATAAACTGTGACATCAAACCCTTATATCAGTGCTCTAAAGGACGTACTTGGTCAGGAAATGTTTTAATATAAAAACAGATATTTTAGCAATTTTATTTCCAGCCAGTCATAAAAGACAGTTTATTAAGAAAATAAAGATCCTGTTGTATTGATACACTTCACACTATCCATACCTTCACATGAGTGTGTTGCTAATAATATTGATAAGTAAAATATATGGACATTAATGTAAAGTGATATATGCTATGAGGATATTTATATAGCAATCTACCTGAATACAAGGACACTTAAATGTGATGCAGCATAACATGTATAGGCGTCTCAGAATAATATTCCATAGCTTGCATTAATTACTGGTGATATCACAGAAAGAAATCCACCATAATATACATACAGGTTTCCCTTTTTTTTAAAAACATATTTATATTGTAGTTTTAGTAAATTATTTTTTACATTATATGTTTATAACTGGTTGCTCAATGGGTTTTTTTTTATTGCTGTTTAAAATTGAAAATAGAAGTAAATTAGAAGGTTGCTTAAAATTGCATGCTCTATCTGAATCATGAAAGAAAACATTTGGGTTAAATAATTTGGGTTAAATAATAAAAAAAAGCAATTTCTTCTGTTTTTGAACTTTGTTTGTGAGGGGGCGCTTCAGGTTTTTTTGCCTACAGGCACCTGAGATGTAAATCCAATCTCCTGACCTCCAGATGGTGGCGTGTCTGAGACTTTCACTGGCGCAATAACTTTTTACTTTCAACTTGTAATATGAGTGCAAGAATAAGTGAGCTATTGATTTAACATGAGCGTTGTGAGAACCAGGGCCAGATTTACATCTCAGGCACAAAAACCTGAAGTGCCCCCCCCCCCCCCCAAAAAAAAAATGGAGACTTTTTTTATTATTATTTAGGACAACTAAAAATAAATATTAGATGTAAAATTACATTTTCCCTTTTATGGAGATACACAAATACACACACCAATTGCAATATTTGTTGTAATGGAAGCTACACCAAAAATCAATATTCACTTGACTCAAATGGCCATACAATTTCTATTATGTATAACAAAAACAAATCATGTTAAACTTTTAATGCAAAATATTCTAAAGAAAACCCTATTTAAAGGGACATACAATGTGACAGTTTGCTAGGGCATTTTATTATTGCACTAGTGCTTGCACAGAAGTGTGTTAGCCTCTTGCAAAAGAGTTAAACACATAATCAATGTCAGTTCTGAAACAGCAATACACATCTGTGCAGACCCAGATGGGCTCATTTGACATGTTTATTGACAAGGCATTAGTGTATTGCTTTTCTGGAGATTACTTTGACTATGTGCTTAACATTTTGTTGGAGTTAAACACAGTTTTGTGTAAACAATAGCAATATTAAAATTAGCAGCATGCAAGCTCATCAACAACCTGTGCAGCCAGTGAAAGAAAATATAAAATATAGGTATTTTTTCCACTACATGAAAAAAATCTTGTGAACTCTGATATTTTTGGTACAAATACACACAGATGTTACATTTATTTTGTTCTGAAATATAAATATAATATGATGTTGCTCTCAATGGAAAACATGGAATGTTGTAGATTATATGTAATCCAGGGGTCAACAAATGTGTTTAAAATTAGAAATTCAATTTACCACAATACAAAAATACCACACTTACTTGATAAAAGAACAGATTAACAATTTTTAATGTGATGTGTGTGTGTGTATATATGTATATATATATATATATATATACATATATATATATACACATACATATACATGCATACAAACAAATATGCCATGTGAGGGGTTTACACACGTACACATTTTACAGCCTTACAGTCTACAAACTTTGTAGTCAAAGTGCCCTAAAGGCTGTAAATCACAATTGGCAGCTTGTAATAAAGAGCAGAGCAGCTAGTCCCACATAACCTCCACACCTCCAAGGCCTTTATAGAACAAAAACATTCATCCTGAAGCACAATTTAACCCCCTGGCTATCAAAATGCCCTACAGCACATAACAAGTGAATACACTGCAACCCTCTCTGGTAGCCAAGAGGTTAAAGTGCTCTGCTTGTTATGTTGTCATTCTAGGCAGCATTAGAAGCCTTGTACAGTCCTAACCTGTTGTTCTGAAGCTTTCATTCCTCAACAATAAGTGTCTGCTACAAATCAGCATGGAGCTTGCTGTGTGAGGCAACAGAAGTACATAAAAGTGAAACTAAACATGCCTGGCGAAAATGGGAGGGGTTTAGTTTTAATCTTTGCCCCTCTCTCCTTCATGGCTCCCTCAACTGCTATAACATATTCCCAATGAAACACTCGACTCTGTAAGCACCTGGCAGCACAATTCTTACTAAAATTAATGCCCTCACAAGGCGCCTGTAGGCATATGCCTACTGTGCCTAATGGGAAATCCGGCCCTGGTGAGAACTCAATATTGCTAATATTTTTGTCCTCTACATTTGTAATCTAGCCCAATATCTGAATCATTAAAGAAAAAATTGGTGTTTCTTGTCCATTTAAATGGACAGGAAGCCCATTTTTTCATTCATGATTCAGATAGAGCATACAGTTTTAAACAACTTTACAATTTCTTTCTATTATCTAACTTGCTTCATTATTTATGTCTCCTTGGTTAAAAAGCATAGCTAAGTAGGCTCAGCACCTGGGTGCTGATCGGTGGCTGCACATATAAAGTCATCAAATAGCACACAGGTTCTGAGCCTCCCTAGCTATGCTTTTCAACAAAGGATACCTAAATATTGAAGGAAATTAAATAATAGAAGTAAAATTGTATGCTTTATCTGAATCATAAAAGAAAAAATGTGGGTTTTCTGTCCCTTTAAGATGATCCTGTATCTGCCATGAAATAGACTTACTATATACATTATTTAATATGGTACAGCTTGCTGCTCTCATATTAAGGATGTAATTGTACTATTGAAGATGGCACTGGTGATGTCATCAGTGATCTTATTGATAATGCTATATAAGTACAATACAGGCAACTATGTGCCATCTTCAACTTTTATTGCAAGGGATGCAACATTTTCTTAAAATCTACTTAAAGGGACACTGAAACCATTTTTTTCTTTCGTGATTCTGATAGAGCATGTAATTTTAAGCAAGTTTCTAATTTACTCCAATTATCAATTTTTCTTCGTTCTCTTGGTATCATTATTTAAAAAGCAGGAATGTAAGCTTATGAGCCAGCCCATCTGTGGTTCAGCACCTGGGAAGCACTTGCTGATTGCTGGCTTAAATGTAGCCACCAATCAGTAAGTGTTAACCAGGGTGCTGAACCACAAACAGACTGGCTACAAAACTTACATTCCTGCTTTTTCAAATAAAGATACCAAGAGAACTAAGAAAAATTGATAAAAGGATAAATTAGAAAGTTGCTTAAAATTGCATGCTCTATCTGAACGAAATAAAAAAATTGGGTTCAGTATCTGTTTAATGTGTCAATGTATTGATATAGTACTTTTAGTGCCATCCTAGAGGAGGGAGGAAAGCTGTCAATCTACCCTCATGCCTTATTGTCACCAAATGTATATAAATATTGGCAAGTAAATATTTCTCATAACTGAGTAGTTAGTTACAACTGCTAGACACAATGTCCCTAATTTTCTGTAGTGGTTAAACATTTGTCAGCTGATTACAGAGCAATGCTAACACATACAAATACACTAACTGTCTTCTGGGGTCTCTTTGTTAATCTTTTTCTAGTGTGTCAATCATGCGTCTAGATGAAAATTTTCTTGGTGTGTCTGATAGGGTACATACACCATTATAGATACATGAAAGTCATTAAAGTCTATAAAAACATGATTCAGAAAAAGAGGCCGAATTATCAAAGGTCTTGCGCACCTGATCCGACAGTGCGGATCAGGTCCGTAAGACCTCGCTGAATGCGGAGAGCAATACGCTCTCTGTATTTAGCATTGCACCAGCAGCTCACAATAGCTGCTGGTGCCACGCCGCCCCCTGCAGACTCGCTGCCAATCGGCCGCCAGCTGGGGGTGTCAATCAACCCGATCGTACTCGATCGGGTTGAATTGTGGCGAATTCTGTTCGCCTGCTCAGAGCAGGTGGACAGGGTTACGGAGCAGCGGTCTGAAGACTTGCCAGAAACACGGGACTTCAAGCTCCATACGGAGCTTGATAAATGGGCCTCAAAGTGTACTCTTTAAAGAAAATCCAATGTACTTCTGTTTCCTATTTCTCTAAGTATCCTTTGATGAAACTAAACGTTCTTTCATAATTCAGATATCATCAAATTTGCTTCATTCTCTTAGTATAATTTGAAATAGCAGCAACGCCCTCCTAGGAGCTAGATGAACACATTAGTTGAGCCAATGATAAAATACATATGTGGAGCCACCAATAAGCACACAGCTCCTCCTGGGTATACTTTTTAACAAAGGATATTAAAAGGAGGCAGCAAATTATACTGATAGAATACATTGGAAAGTTATTTAAAAGTGGATGCTTTTCCCAATTTTTGAAACTTTAATTGGGACTTTACTGCCCCTTTAGGTAGGTGTTGGAGGGAGTCCATACTCTTCCCCAATAGACCACCAGGGAGACAAAGGCCTCTAGTTATTAAGGTCTGGTGGACCTGATCCGACACTGCTGATCAGGTCCGCCAGACCTCGCTGAATACGGCGAGCAATACGCTTGCCGTATTCAGCATTGCACCAGCAGCTCACAAGAGCTGCTGGTGCAACGCCGCCCCCTGCAGACTCGCGGCCAATAGGCCGCCAGCAGGGGGGTGTCAATCAACCCGATCGTACTCGATCAGGTTGATTTCCGGCGATGTCTGTCTGCCTGCTCAGAGCAGCTGGACAGGTTATAGAGCAGCGGTCTTTGTGACCGCTGCTTCATAACTGCTGTTTTTGGCGAGTCTGAAGACTCGCCAGAAACAGAGGCCATCAAGCTCCTTACGGAGCTTGATAACTAGAGGCCAAAGAGTGTAGCAGTTTGGCAGCACATCACCAGGCTCATTACAACAAAAAGTGTTGGAATCACAAGAAGACAGCATACTGCAGTATTGGTAGCAATAATGAAAAACATAAAATGAATATATGGGCAGCCATTTACCATGGTATCTCCTTCTACTACTAATTACTGCTTCTATTTCATGCAAGTTGCTTCCTTACTATGTCAGACTCACCCTCACCTTTGAGACTTTTACATTCTGTCTGAAAACGGATGTTTTCAGAAAAGGCTATTGCTTTATCAAATCTACAACCCACACATATAGTCTCTCATCTATTAAAGGGATATGAAACCCAAAATGTTTTCTTTCATGAATCAGCAGAGCATGTCATTTTAAACAACCTTCCAATTTACTTCTGTTTTCTAATTTGCTCTGTTCTCTTGGTATCCTTTGTTAAAAAACATATCTATGTAGGCTCAGGAGCTGGGAGCTAGCTGCTAATTGGTGCTGCACATATATGCCTTCTTTCTAACAATGTGCTCAGCAAGCTCCTCCTAGTACTGCAGCATTGTTGCTCCTTCAATAAAAGATATCACAAGAATGAAGCAAAATTGATAATAGAAATAAATTGGAAAGTTGTATAAAATTGTATTCTCTATCTGAAGCATGAAAGAAAAATGCTGGGTTTCATGTCCATTTAAATTTTGGGAATTATAAATTATATAAAAAGGGGACAAATAATATAAAATGACAGTATATTGCAAAGTTGTTTCATTATGCATAACTAAAATTTTATATACAAATCTCAAGGTGTTTACTGTCCCTTTAAGGTGTAAGCAACAACGTTCCCAGCCAGGGAACCAGCCTGCCTGCATTGTGAAGCATTCATTGTTTGCATTTATTAATGCACAAGCAAAAACGTTTCAGCTCCTCCCCCTTCTCCTGAGTGACCAGCTGTGATGTAAGTCTGTTCTGTCACAATAAGAAGCAAGCCTCTGATTTGTAACTTGTGGTTGCATAGTATTGCAAGGGCTTAAAGGGACACTAAACCCATTTTTTTTTTCTTTCATGATTCAGATAGAGCATGCAATTTTAAGCAACTTACCCTATGGGGAAAACACAAGCATTTGATGCAACTGTAAGATAATATAGGTAAAACAATGTATGCACTGCACTATATCATTTGTAAAGTGTATAAACTGCTCCCTGCTAACGTTACTCTTTCCATCAAAGTTCCCCATTACAACAATTCCATTACTTTCTATAGGGGGCATCTTGCAACTTGCAGGATCATTCTCTGTTTTAGCGAATTAGGATAGCCTCAGTGAGTGTTAGCTTGGTTCTTCATGTACAATGTAATCTGGCAAATGTTAATCAGGCCCTATGTTTTTCACATACATTATAATCTGGTGAATGTTAAAGGGACAGTCTGCTTTAAAATGTTTATTGTTTAAAAAGATAGATAATCCCTTTATTACCTATTACCCAGATTTGCATAACCAACACTGTTATATTAATATTTTTTTTACCTCTGTGATTACCTTGCATCTTAGCCTCTGCAGAGTGCCCCCTTATCTCAGTGCTTTTTACAAACTTGAATACTAGCCAATTAGAGCTGGTTCCTGCATAATTCCACATGAGTGAGCACAATGTTATCTATATTGCACACATGAACTAGCAATTTCTGGATGTGAAAAGCTAATAAAATGCACTAAGAGGCAGCCTGCAGGGGCTTATAAACAGGCAGAGATTAAGAGGTTATTAAGTATTTTAATATATTAATATAATGTTGGTTGTGCAACGCTAGGGAATTGGCAGTAAAGGTGTTATCTATATTTTTAAACAGTTAAAAAAGAGTAAAGTAGACTGTCCCTTTAATCAGGGCTTTTATCTCTATCACTCTACCAAGTTTAAAAGGACACAAAACCCTTTTTTTTTTTCTTTTATGATTCAGATAGAGCATGCAATTTTAATCAACTTTCTAATTTACTTTTATCATTAATTTCTCTTAATTCTCTTAATTCTCTTGCTATCTTTATTTAAAAAAGAAGACATCTAAGCTAAGGAGCCAGACAATTTTTGGTTCAGAACCATGGACAGCAAATTTTTATTGGTTCTATCCAATCAGCAAGGACAACCCAGGTTGTTCACCAAAAATGGTCCGGCATCTAAACTTACATTCTTGATTTTCAAATATAGGTACCAAGAGAATGAAGAAAATTTGATAATAGGAGTAAATTAGAAAGTTGCTTAAAATTGCATGCTCTATCTAAACCATGAAAGACAAATTTTGGGTTCAGTGTCCCTTTAAATGCTGCATTTGCCACTGCATAAGTGGAGCCTATAGAATCTATGACCAAACAATTATCCAAAAAGCAATCGATTTACAGGTTTTCAAGTCATAAACCCTTATCTACCACAGACAGCTTTGACAAGTGACGTTATATTGTTATGTATACATCCTTTTTGTCAAAAGTTTCATGCATTTAAAGGACCAGTCAACACATTAGATTTGCATAATCAACAAATGCAAGATAACAAGACAATGCAATAGCACTTAGTCTGAGCTTCAAATGAGTAGTAGATTTTCAAGTTATGTATATTTCCACTCCCCTTGTACCATGTGATAGCAATCAGCCAATCACAAATGCATATACGTATAGTCTGTGAATTCTTGCACATGCTCAGTAGGATCTGGTGACTCAAAAATTGTAAATATAAAAGACTGTGAAAATTTTTTTTAATGGAAGTAAATTGGAAAGTTGTTTAAAATTACATGCTGTATCTGAATCATGAAAATTTAATTTAACCTGAGTGTCCCTTTAATGTTTATTTGTTTTATATACAGAAAACTGTTCTTTCAAAAGAATTGCCATGCATTATATATTTTAATTTAAAATAAAAATGCCAGATATATCTTTTAATGCAGGTTAAATGCAAGTTATGCTTATGGTTGCAATTGCTATTTTCTGAAACTTTGTGGTTAATACATAGTTTCATGACATGGACATGATTAGCATTACTTGCAGTGAAATTGACAGTTCAGTTGATGTTTTTTTAAAGAGTTTTTCCTTTGATACAAATGGAAAGAAAAATATGCAAATATATTTTGCCAATTGCTGTGTGAACTTGCAAAATGTTCTTTTTTTGTGGCAACAGGATGAGGTCAGATACAAATTATATAAAAATGTAATATTAACTTTATAAATTCAAATTTATAAAGCTGCATTTGTGGCAATACATTGTGGACAAAACTACATGAGTAGCAAAAGCCACAACAAACTGTGGTAATTACAGTTTCATTCTCCACTTTTGTATCTATAAAACATTAAAACATATTATATAATAATAATAATAATAGATATGGCATAAAAGATATGTGTGAGTAAAACATCAGTAAATAAAATATTGATGCAGTCAGGGCCGTCTTTAATATTGATTGGACCCTGGGCAAAAATTTTCTTGGCCCCCCACCCCATGCAATTTTGCTCTCCACCTCAACATCCCAAAAAACAACTAAATCAATTTTTTTTATTATTATTAGCCCAGCGGTGGATCATCCACTGCTGGGCTAATCATTTAAAAAAAAAAAAAAAATGCAATATGTGAAACTGGACCTAAGCAGTACTAATAAGTAAATAAATATATAAATTCCTCCACTGTGGATTCATTTAATATTCTTTTGAATGTGATTCTGGTGTGAGGTTAGCTGGTTAAAGAGATTTAGGGCAGCCAACAGGAGCAAAGCAAGGTAAAGGAGGAAGCATGGAGGTGCAGACAAATATAAGTTTACTGACTGGAACAGCAGAACTACTATGGGAAGCTGTAAAATCTGAGGCAGAGAGAAAATAAAAACTATAAAAATAAACCTTACATTAATGTGTGAAGTATCAGCATGACGCTATACATCAGCCACACCAGCACATGTCGCTTCTTTGCTAGGAACAAGTTCCCTCTCACCCTGAACTAGACAATGCTGCATGGGGAGGGGCGTGTGTGCACTCACTTATTCTTCCCACTGACACCTTTCTACAAAGCACTATTCCCCTAACAAACTTCAGTTAGTTGATCTTAGGGCCACAGCAGAAAGAGCAGGGCTAAGGGGACCAGTAGACTGGATGCTGTCTGTCCAAGGCTGCATGGATACAGTGTGAGATGAGGCACACAGCCTCAAGACTGAAGAGAGCAGTGTATGCAGCTGCACAGATGCTCAAATCCTCATGTGCCTGCCGCTCCAGCTTTCTGCTGCATGCGCCTACAGTCAGCCCTACCCAGAAACAAACCCCACCACCAGAGCAGTTACCTGGTAACAGTGGTAACCTCAGTAGGACCTTTTCTGATGCAGTGGGAAATGTCTGGATGCCGAGTTAGGGCTTTGCATTCAGTGCTGCACAGTGCACATCTAAAACAGCACATGGCACTAGCTTGGCATGTCACATGACACCGGCACGGTCTGGCACAGTTTTTAAAAAAAATATAAGCAGAGTACTTTTGACTGTGACAGTATTAGGACTGAATGTGTGTGTTCCCCATGTCACATCAGCAGTCTGGTTTTTTAGGACTCTTGGGCCCCTCAACAGAGACTGGGCCCAGGGCAGCTGCCCCTTTTGCCCTGTGTTAAAGACGGTCCTGGATGCAGTTCATAGTCCTTAGTAGACATGTATATAATCACAGATGGAACTGTAAACCAAGCACTGTTTTCCATCACAGAATAGCAAAATGCCTTTAATGAGGATGACGACCATATGGTATCGTCCTGGGTGGGACACTTTGCTACATGATCACAGCCCCTCCCTGCACATGAGGCCAAGCAGTTGAGCATAGTCGGGGGAATCTGGGGATTCCATTGAACTCACAATGTGTGGGAGTAGTGACGTGATCATATAATCAAAGTTATATAAATATACCCAAAGACCCTTATTTATATGAGGATAACCCCTTTTTCTTTTGACAGAAGTGTTTGGAAAAAACACAGTGAGCTCACATGAAAGAGGGGATTCCCCATTTTCAAATAAGCAGTCTCATGCTCCTTTAGATGTAACCCCTTTTATGGCCCTAAGTACCCTACTATGCTAATGTGTGCTTATTATAAAAATATGAATAAAAATTCAACAGTTCATAAGCTCTGCATCCGTTGTGCCTACATAAGCACATTACACATATCATTTTTTTTAATAACTAATAAAGGTAAACTACATAGTTTTCTTTAAACCATGCATGCTCCTGCATACTTTGTTTAAATTAAACTGATTTTTTTTTTTCAACAAATGATGAAGGGAAAATGGTCATGGCTTACTGTTACCAATAAATATAAAGAGATATGTATTATATGGAAGTGCACTCTATGATCCCTGAATACAACAGACAACAACCACTAACAATATGCAGAAGAGGAAAATACAAACATCTAAAGCGTTTCATGCTGCAATTGAGCACCTAATCATAGATGACATAATCATACAGAGACACCACTTTTAACTCCATCACAACCAATAATGTAAGACCAGGGCCGGTGCTAGGATTTTTGGCCACACAGGCGAGGATACATTTTGCCGCCCCCTCCCTGATTACATACCATCCCACTGATAGTTAAAGGGATTCAACACCCAATTTTTTTAGAGCATGACATTTTAAGGAACTTTCTAATTAACTCCTATTATCAATTTTTCTTAGTTCTCTTGGTATCTGTATTTTAAAAGCAGGAATGTAAGCTTAGGAGCTGGCCCATTTTTGGTTCAGCACCTGGGTAGCGCTTGCTGATTGGTGGCTAAAATCAAATAAAACAGTGGTAGTGTATCATAGCAAATCAGACAGTGGTAGTGCTGCATAGCAAATCAAACAGTGGTAGTGCTGCATAGGAAATCAAACCGTGGTAGTGCAGCATATCAAATCATACAGTGATAGTGCTGCATATCAAATCATACAGTGGTAGTGCTGCATAGCAAATCAGACAGTGGTTGTGCTGCATAACAAATCAGATAGTGGTTGTGCTGCATAGCAAGTCAGACAGTGGTAGTGCTGCATAGCAAATCACACAGTGGTTGTGCTGCATAGCAAGTCAGACAGTGATAGTGCTTCATAGCAAATCCGACAGTGGTAGTGCTGCATAACAAATCAGATAGTGGTTGAGATGCATATCAAATCAGACAGTGATAGTGCTGCATAGAAAATCAGACAGTGGTTGTGCTGAATAACAAATCAGACAGTGGTTGTGCTGCATAACAAATCGAACAGTGATAGTGCTGCATAACAAATCAGACAGTGGTTGTGCTGCATAACAAATCAGACAGTGATTGTGCTGCATAGCAAATCAGACAGTGGTTGTGCTGCATAACAAATCAAACAGTGATTGTGCTGCATAGCAAATCAGACAGTGGTTGTGCTGCATAACATATCAGACAGTGGTTGTGCTGCATAACAAATGAAACAGTGGTTATGCTGCATAAAAAATTAGACAGTGGTTGTGCTGCATAACAAATCAGACAGTGGTAGTGCTGCATTACAAATCAGACAGTGGTTGAGCTGCATTACAAATCAGACAGTGGTTGTGCTGCATAACAAATTAGATAGTGGTTGTGCTGCATTACAAATCAGACAGTGGTTGTGCTGCATTACAAATCATATAGTGGTTGTGCTGCATTACAAATCAGACAGTGGTTGTGCTGCATAGCAAATCAGACCATGGTAGTGCTGCAATGCATAGCAAATACAGCATGAAAGCATGTATAAAACAAATTATTATAAATTATTGCATATAACTTAACTGACTAACAGTTAGACAGTGAAGGTATATGCAATCATTCAGACTCAGAGAGGTTAAAACAGTGACAACATCATTCACCAATCAGTCATGACACCCCCACCCACGTCCCCACCAGTCACTCACATTCACAGAGTGCCGCTGATACTGCCCGGCCCGCCCTGGGCCCCTGGCTGCTGTGTCACATTTCAGTTGTCACCTCACAAGTCACAACACGACAACACACTGGCTGTCCTCATCACGACGCCCACTGCCCTGCCCAGACCGGCCCTGCCCAGCTCAGCTGCCCTCAGACTCGAGAAAGACCCCCACCACATCCTACCTCCTCACTTCAGTAGTACCGGACGTCTCATCATCTAGCCATCTGGGACTGGGCATCATCACTCAGTCTCACTCACGTCAAGTAGCTCATTTTCATGAGTGGTGCACTGGTGCAGTGCAGAGAGTGCAGACTCAGTGAGTCAAGTAGCAGTGGCACGAAAGGCATCCCGGATGATTCCCCTCTCAGTAGGCTTAGGCGGCAGGCAGCGCAGCTGCGCAAGTGATCTCTGCCTCCACACCGGTAACATCACACGACACGTCCACATTCATTCCAAGCAAAAGCTGCCTGGGATCATTATCATCTTAGCGGCAGCCAATTACTTTAAGCCATCATGTAGCTCCCGCCCCCCGGCACGCTAACGCCTCCCCTCTTTGCTATCTGATCCTCACTGACTGATCCTTCCTCTACTGCGCATGACTGCATCAGACAAACTTACCTGGCCTTTCATAATATAGGATATGTCTTTGTATGATGTATTAATTCATAAAACTAAAACAAGAAACACAGAAATAAATTACAGAAGTATTAGAATAAGGTAATAAAACTGTAGCATACATATCAGATTTAATAATTTTTATTAGATAGTGTTATTATTATTATCTGATTATAGTACACAGACACCAAAAATACACATCCATGGAAGGCAAAGAAATTCATACCGATAGTCCCTTGGTCACAGCAGTTAGCTGTTCCCTAAGTATTTGGCATTGACTGATGAGCAGTTAGGGCAGGAGCAGCAGTAATGACAGACATTTTCACTGCAGCAGCAACAACAACAGAGTCTCATAGTGCAGCAGCAATAAAGGAGGTATCTTTTACACTGCATTTCCCTGGAGAAGCAGGGAATCTTTGAGGAGCAACAGTGGTATTGGAAAACATTTCAAATTAATTAGTGTCAAAGCTCAGGGTATAGTAACCTAGCTTTGGAAGGTTGAATTGAGAAATGTCCTTTGCTCCATGAGCTGACTATTGATGAGCACTGAGAGTTAAGTATATAGCTAGTTAATGAAAAAACTTGCTCACTTTGCACAGTGGTTGGGGAACAAGAGAGGACCTCCTGAACTACAGTGGACAGGGCAGGCCACACAATCTTATCTCAAAAGCTCATAGGGTCTGCTGTAAATTGAAAAGGAGGTTCATAAAGATAAGTCTGTTTCTGAGGCACTAATACTCTCCTTTCTTGAGGGAGCTTCAGTGGGTCCAACCAAACAGTCTACTGCCTCTAACCAAATTGCAGCTGCTCCGCTCAACTATGTTGTGCTGCTTCAGCTGCTGGTAGGAGATTCAAAAATATCTGTCTCGTGCTGCTGGACTTCTCCCTCTCATAGCATACCCCCCTATTCGCACCCTGCAAATCAGTTTGTCCTAGCAAGTTGGCAGGCTATTAGTTTGGAGACCCATTTTCCCCTTAACTCTGGGCTCGCACAATGTGGCCAGCATAAGTTTAAAGCATTTCTCCAGATTGTCCAGCATGCAAATTTTCAGCTGCTCTTCAACCTCCTGCTGCATCACTATTTAGTACTCCAACAGGAACTACTTCTCAATTTTCTAGGAAAGCATCCATCTTGCTTAATAGGTAAATAAGGGTAGGACTTGACCCAGATTGGCAGTGTTTTGGCTCAAGTTCTCAGTGACATCCCTCAAAGGCTTTAGGACTGCCACTAACTGACCAATGATAGTTCACTCATCAGATACTAATGAATTGGGAAACAATAGCATGAATAACCCTTTGCTGCTCCAAAATACATTCCACCCTCTTTAAAGTAGAGCTTCACCTAGTAGTGATATTGTGCTTAATATGGTGAGGGAAGCCCTACACTCTTCTGTTCCTGCCTAAGAGTTTGCTGACTTTAACACTGCAAGTCGAAGTGTCCTGCAATCCTTCTGCACCAGTCAAGTACAACTGCTACCCTATAACTACTTTCATGGATCGCAGTCAAGTGGAGGATGTAAGCCAAACAACACACACCTAACCTTGTATTGTCTCGCTAATGGGTCACCAGTACTGATAAAAATGGAGGCTGACACAAAGAGCGCAGTATAATAATAATAACAATTATTGTGCATGTATTACAATCATATTAGTCAATGATCAGCTTATCTAGCAAGGCCGTAATGAAACTATAATGCGTTACTTAGCTTTGGAAGCATTGCAGATGTTTCTCTCCCTCAATCACATCATTACACCATGCTTCAATCCCAATCTAGTCCACCTCCCCTTAGAAATTCTAAGTAATTAAACCATTAGTTGTAGACATGTTTACGTGTTATGTCAATCATATTGCGTATATATGTTTTACTAAACAAGCTGTCCCAAAATATATAAATCTCTTACAGACAGTTCTCACAGAAAGCACCTGCATTGGAATGCAACTCCCCTCACTTGCTAGATATGATGTGAACAAGCAAAAATGTAAATAGCAATGAAAGCAGTAGAGAGTAAACTTTACTTAAAGGTTAATACATTGACTATTGATTCATTATTTGTATGTATGTAATCATGAACATTTTCTATCGCTTACACACCCTCACAGATGACCATATTTACCATATTGGCTCCTCCATTGGTGACTACAAAGCCCATTTCGATCTTTCCAACACCTCAGCATGGAGGACAAATAGTTGTTATCCCTGCTGATGGCTGGAGCTGCCTGCCCCTGCACTATTACTACTACCAGTAGCACTACCCACATCCTTATCAAATGTCCTGAACTGCCACCAGTGTGCTGTCAGGGAGAGAAAGGCAAAATGGCTGCTAGGAGCACTCTATAAGTCGGTGGTAAAGTGCACTGACTGTCCAGCAGCCTTCACAAACTCTTTCTTCAACACTGCATACAGGAATAATAGAGTGAGGGGACCACATTCCTGCTGAAAGTGCTCCACTAGTACATTTGTTTGTTTCAAAGTTTTGCAACATTGAAAATTTTAACAGAAACTTCGTTCAAACTTAAACTAGATAGATAGATAAAGATATTGTAAATACAGGCTGAGGTACAGAAGGAAAAAAAACAAGGCAAAAAGGTTATTATTCTATTGTTGTGTGTGTGCCCATGTCTGTGTGAGTCAGTGTGACTGTGTGTGTGAGAGAAAGGGGCATATTTATCAAAGTGCGAGCATACATGATACAATGTAGCGTGTCATGTCTGCTGCACATCGATAAATGCCGAAAGCATACGCTGTCGCCATTTATCATTACACAAGCAATTCACCAGAACTGCTTGTGCAATATCGCCCCCTGCAGATTTGCGGCCAATCGACCACTAGCAGGGGGTGTCAATCAACCCGATCGTATTCGATCTGGTTGATTTCTGGCTGCCGCCACCGAGCAGGCGGACAAGTTATAGAGCAGTGGTCTTTAGACCGCTGCTTCATAACTTCTGTTTCTAACGAGCCAAAACAAGGGGCATCAAGCTCCATTCTGTGTGTTTGAGAGAGAGAAAAAATAAATCTATATGCATCCGTTAAGTCTTCTAAAGTACTGACCTGTGGCCCCCATGTGTTAGGAAGTTGCCCATACTTAATATAGGCAATAGGCATGCACTGTGTAAAATACTCAGCCACTAAAAAATATTATTATATATTTATTTATTTATTTTAAAAAAATGTATTAAAAGCTATGACAAAGCTTAGCATATAGGGCAGGCAAAGCAGGGTGCAGACCAGTAAAAAAAATATAGAAAAATCCCTGCTCCACAAAGAAAAAAAAAATGAATGCACTGACACATGTGCAGCTGGACTGTGATGCCATGCACTGCAAGAAATAAAATTAAATTTTAATCTGACAGAATGCAGAAGACTACAAAAGAAAAACTAGCACACACAGATAGTATTAGCACTAGCACTGCAACAACTAACAGTAATACAATAGCTATTTCTGATTGTATTTGAAGCAAAGAAAACCAAGCTAACAGAGGCACACAACTGCACTCTCCAAAAGCTGAATTCAAAGTGATTAAAGATGACTTAGCTTCCCCTAGTCTCCCACCTCTCTATGAAGTTGCAGGTTAAAAATGGATTGAACAAGTCAGTATGGCATTTCATTCCTGACTTGCTATCCCTAACATCAATCAATAAGTAATACTTTATCTGCTTCTTACCCCTTTTCTGGCAAATAAAGTAACAAAACAAACTAAACAAATGCAACTAACAAACATGCAAAAATTTGTTTCCCATTGATTCTATTGCTCAGTTCATTCAAATAGTCAAGCCTGCCTGCATTACTCAAAATTCACACTAATCTATATTTGTCCAAGGCTGAATTACACAAAACATTTCTCTTAACTAGCTACCAAAATAAGTTAACTAGGGTTGTAAAAAATAATAACTCACCCAACTTAAAGGGAGAGGAAATCCCAACATTTTATTTTGTGATTCAGATAGAACTTTCAATTTTGGTCAACTTTTTAATTTAGTTCTATTATCAAATTTGCTTCATTCTCTTGTTATCCTTTCCGGAATGAACACTGGCAGCTATCTGAACACATCTAGTTAGCCAATCACTAGAGACAAATGCGTGCTGGCACCAATCAACAGCTAGCTCCCACTAGTGTAGGATATGTGCATATTCTTTCTCAACAATGGATACCAAGAGAGTGAAGCACATTTGAAAATAGAAGTGACTTTAAAAGTGTCTTAAAATGACATGCTCTATCTGAACCATGCAAGCTTAATTTTCACTTTCCTATCCAAGTCACATATTGTAATTTATTACCCATACACAATTAAAGACAGGGTTGTTGCCTACTTTTCTTGTTGCTTGCTTAGCATAATATAGTTTATTTGGTGCTTTCTAATGTGCTGGCATCTTCCCTCTCTCAGCGTAGATTTTTTTTTTTTTACATTGATTCATTTTAGTGTCATTGGTGTTTCTTGTAGGTTTGAACAAGTATACTGAGTTGCAGACTTGCTGGATTTGCAATCTTGTAATGTTTGCAATCAAAATGCAGTTAAACATATTTTCAAAATGATCTATTTTGTATGCAGCTTTTTGCAGCACACCCATTATAAGTTGAAAGTAAAAGTGCATTGGAGCCCTTTGCAGTCACGTAGCTGAAAACATGAAAAAACATATTTATGCACTATTCATATTTAATAAAGTGTTTAAATGCGTATTTACTGTAAACATTTCACATTCCAATGTTCTTAGCATGTTCTAAGTATTTCTAAATAGCTATTCCTATATATCTCTATATTATTTTTTATGTTTTCCCCTCATATTGTGGTGAGGATTGAGAACCCCTCCGTTTCATTGTGTGTCCTCTCTTTTGGACCAATCTAATTTAGTGTTTCCTAGAGTTCTTAAAAGATGCTACTTTTTCTTTTCTTTCTGTTCTTAATTATGTATGTCTGCATCTTGCACCACCTGTTTGGAGGGCTTTCCCTAGCTGTCCAAAGGGGCTGAATTATCAAGCTCTGAATGGAGCTCCTAACAGAAGTTATGAAGCAGCGGTCTAAAGACAGCTGCTCCATAACTTGTACACCTGCTCTGAGGCGGTAGACAGAAATCAACCAGATCGAATGCAATCAGGTTGATTGACACCCCCTGCTAGCGGCAAATCTGCAGGGGCGGTATTGCACAAGCAGTTCTGGTAAACTGCTTGTGCAATGATAAATACAGACAGCGTAGGCTGTCGGCATTTATAGATGTGCAGCAGTCACGATACGCTACATCGTATCATGTCTGCTCGCACTTTGATAAATATGACCCAAAGTACGTAATTGTTGCTTTACTGTTATAGGTGTATTAAAATGACCATGTTTTTAAGATGAGTCGGTATTCTAAACCTGATGATCTGCACGGACAATGATCATATTGTCTGTTATTTTTTGATGCTTGGAAATCTCTTAAGTATCTGTGTCACCTTCAATAGAAACCAGTGAAATATCTGTCTTAGGCACCTTTCACTCTGCAAACCCCCAGCTTATTTTATATCTTATGTACCTCACTTATATGTCTTATAAACTGACAGTCAGAGCATAATCCTAAAGGGACATTCCAGTCAAATTGAAATGCACATAGATGAATTACATATTTTAAAAGAAACATATTTGCAATATACATGTGTCGGAAAAAATGCTTCTAGTAAAATTTACACCATTGTATTGTTAAAATTTTTCTCTGCATGTGCATATGAAGCATAGCTAGATATTCTCACTGCACTAGTATGTTAAATACTGCATCAACTTATTGAGCCAGTGGGGCTTGTATCATGTTAGCAATTAACAAGTTGAGTAATTTCCTTATCATACAAGCTACTTAAGCTCTGTAAGTGCTGTGTTTAAAATGCTGGAGCACAGAGCATACTTAAAGGGACAGTTTACTTATAAATTGTTATTGTTGAAAAAGATAGATAATCTCTTTATAACCCATCCCTCTGCTTTGCATAACCAACATTGTTATATTAATATACTTTATAGCTTGTTAGTTTGTCTGTTTCAAAGCCTCTGCAGTCCGACCTTATCTCAGTGCTTTTTACAAATATTCAATACAGTCAGCCAGTGCTAGTCCATGCGTGCCAAATAGATAACATTTTGCTCACTCCCATGGAGAACAATAAAGGTTATGCAAGAACCAGCACTAATTGGCTAAAATGCAAAATTTTAAAAAGCACTGAGATAAGGAGGAGTCTGCAGTGGCTTAGATGCAGGTAATCATAGAGGTAAAAAGTATATAAATGTAACAGTGTTGGTTATGTAAAAACTGGGGAATGGGTAATAAAGGGATTAGATATCTTTTTAAACAATAACACTTTTCAAGTAGACTGTCCCTTTAAATACACTATCGAAACAGCTATTTTTTCTATTAGTATATTGCAAAAATGCTTCTATTTAAAACATAATGTATGCTTACCTGATCAATTTATTTGTTTCATGGTGGTGGAGTCCACGATCCATTACTCCTGGGAATTACCTTTCTCTATCACTAGGATAAGGCAAAGATTCTCAAACCCCAAGAGCCCTATAAAACCCCTCCATCCTCAAACATACCTCAATCTAAAGCAGGGGTGTCAAACTCATTTGAGCCGTAGCCCATTTTCCATACAAGTGCAACTCACGTGGGCCACACTACCTATATATCTTGCCATTGCTAAACACAGCAGTGGCGTTTGCTATAACTGTATGCATTTCAAAAGATTGTGTTCTGTAACCGCTAAGTAACTTACTCTGGCCTCATGAAATGTGCTCTAATGCTTTTAAGAAGGTGACACAGAAGCTTCATCTGGTTGCTCTCCCAGATAAAATAAATATATATAAAATATTTATTTATCAAATATAAAGTGTGTGATTTTATTTTAAGAGAAAATGATGGAAAGAAATGGGCAAAAATGATGCATGAAATCAGTGCTGCCATAGCAATGAACACTGTGCTGCATGTGTCAAATAACTTATTATGCACTTATCTGGGGGGGGGGTTTAATAACAATGAGGCACTATATGAGTGAATCGCAATGCAAAGGGATACAGTCAATGTAATGGAGAGCTAAATGGAGGTTACACGCAAGCGCAATCCTTACAGTAAGTGCGTTTGCTCTTTAAGTAATAAGCATATTATAATTATTATTTTTCATGGAGGTGTCATGGGCCGGAAAAAATTAGGTTGTAGGCCGCCAGTTTGACACCCTTGGTCTAAAGTATATCCAAGCAAAGTGAGGTAAGAAAAAGGAACAAGAGACTTAAAAGGAGCAGTGGAAAAGCTGTGCTGAACAAAAAACTAACCTTAAAAAAATATAAGGTAGGGGTCTTATGGACTCTCACCACCATGAAAAAAATGAAATTATCAGGTAAGCATAAAATAGGTGGTGAGAGTCCATGATCCATCACTCCTGGGAACTAATTCCCAAGCTGTGGAGTCCATGGGGCATATTTATCAATGTGCGAGCGGACATGATACGAAGTAGCATATCATGTCTGTTGCACATCGACAGCATATGCTGTTAGCATTTATAATTGCACCAGCAGTTCTTGTGAACTCCTGGTGCAATGCCACCCCCTGCAGATTTGCAGCCAATTGGCCGCTAGCAGGGGGTGTCAATCAACCTGATCATATTCGATCGGGTTGATTTCTGTCCGCGGCCTCAGAGCAGGTGGACAAGTTATGGAGCAGCGGTCTTTAGACCTCTGCTTCATAATTACAAGGGGCATCAAGCTCCATACGGAGCTTGATAAATATGCCCCTATGAGGAATAACATAAAGGGAGGGATTTAAAAACATATTTTTTCACTGAGAAATTAAATTCACAACCCCAATAATTTATTTATTTATTTTAATGCACTTAAAATAAATCAAACAGGCAAAAAAATCAAACTGAGATAGCCGACCGAAGAACCTTTCCACCAAAGGCTGCTTCAGAATAAGTAAAAACATCAAAATGGTTGAATTTTGTAAAAGTGTGCAAGACCAAGTAGCTATCTTGCAAATCTGATCAACTGAAGCCTTATTCTTGAAAGCAAAATAAGTGGCAACTGACCTAGTAGCATGAGCAGTAATCCACTGTGGCGGAGGCCAAAGAAACAGTAGAAGCTTTCTGACCCTTCCTAGAACCAGAAAAAAAGAATAAACAAACTAGAAATTTGTCTAAAGTCCTTAGTAGCCTCAATGTAATATTTCAATGTCCTAACAACATCCAAAGAATGCAAAGATCTCTCTGTATTATTCTTAGTATTATGACACAAAGAAGAAACAACAATCTCTCTGCTAAAGTTATCTGAAGAAACAACCTTACCTAAGGCATAAAATCAAATGAAGTCCGTAATCCTGATGAAAACTCAGATAAGGAGGTTCACAAGAAAGAGCAGATAACTAAGAATAGCCAAAATAAATAACACTTTCCAAGAAAGTAGTTTTAAAATGCATCTTATGCATAGGTTTAAAAGGCCTTAAGATTCCATGGAAGAGAAAGTGACTTGATTAAATGTTTAATACAGACCAAAGCATGAATAAAACTATGAATATTGTTATGGAGTTATTATACATATAATGTGACTCTGTTTGTTTATGGTAATATTGCATTGCCTTATACTTCCTGTTTCCTGTTCCTACCTCTGACCTGGATGTAGTTCTTTAGTTCAATATGATTCCTCACACTAACAGCTTGTAGTGTCTTTATTTCTATACATGAAACATGGTGTCAGAAGTAACTAAAATCAGGACTGAGCCTCTTGTTTGGAGAACAGCAGCTTTAAGATACAGCACAGCTTTGTGAGTTACAGCCTAAAACGTTTTTTTTTTCCTGATATTTGAGAGCTTAGAGACATAAAGACAATATGACTGCCATGAATTGCATACCTCCCCAGAGGAAATGAGAATCAATGGGGATTGCAGCAGCAATTGGGAAACTTTCAGAGCTGAGTTTAAAGATTATTCCCTGGCTACAGGGTTGAATGAGAAATCTGCAGCAGTGCAGGCAGCAACTCTGAGAAGGGTCATGGGCAGTGAATGCAGGCATGTGTATAAGCATAATCTGACCCTCACAGCAGAGCAGAAAGAGAATGTTACAGCCATTTTAGATGCACTGGAAGCTTATTTTAAACCTGCTAAAAATGTTATATATGAAAGGTATATGTTTGGATGCTGCAAACAAGAAGAGGGAGAATCTCTTTATAACTTTGTTACACGCTTGAGAGAAAAGGCAGCAACTTGTGAATATGGTACACTAAGAGATGAATTAATAAGGGACACAATTGTTCTTGGTGTAGCTAGTGAGAGCACACGCAGGCGTCTACTAAGAGAACATGACTTAACTTTAAACACAGCCATTGAAACATGCTGTACAGCAGAGCTCACTAACAGACGTCTAAAAGTTATGGAACAGGACAGACAGCAGACCGACAGCATAAACATTGCAATACAGCGACAACACATAAGCAAACCGCAGCAACAACGCCGCCAGTTTAGCACAAATACTGCAAACCCTACCGCATGCAAATATTGTGGGACTGTGCATCAAAGAATTAAAGAGCAATGTCCAGCTTATGGGAAGTCTTGTAGATCTTGTGGAAGAACAAATCACTTTGCTAATGTTTGTTTGTCAAGTAAAAGACAGCCATCACTAGGAAAGTTACACACCATTGAGAACACATCTGCATATGAGGAAGAGCCACACTCCGCTGAAGTGATATACAGTAGTGAATTGATCGGCACTGTGCAAGCCAGAGGAAAGAAATGGTTTGACACTTTAACTTTAAATAATAAGCCCCAATCCTGCCAGCTCAATTCAGGAGCAACATGTGATGTAATGTGTTTGAGAGACAAAATTATGTTAGCACCAGAAGTACGTCTACTGCAAAGTGACACCAGACTAAAGTTATACTCAGGTGAGCTTATGAAATCTCTAGGACTCTTCAGGACAGAATGTGTCATACATGGAAGGACACACAAGCTAGAGTTTGAAATTGTGGAAGCCTGCCAAAAGCCACTGTTATCCTGCTAAACCTGTGAGCGTCTAGGGCTGATGCATTTCTCTATCCCCGCAGAGCTCAACGTGATAGACATTCAATTCAAAGGGCCCTTGACAAAACATTTGCTATTAAAGGAATTCAGTGATGTTTTTACTGGGCCAGTAGAATCTGTACCAGGGGAAGTTCATTTTGACCTTGACATGAGTGTCCCTCCAGTACAATGTGCACCGCGCAATGTGCCAGTGGCCATAAAACAGGCAGTTAAGGCGCAGCTTGACCAGTATGAGGCTGATGGACATTTAGCAACAGTGACTGAACCAACTGATTGGATAAGTAACATGGTGATTGTAAAGAAGCCTGAGAAGTTAAGAATATGCATAGATCCCAAATTCTTGAATCAGGCACTGAGGTGATCTCACTACATCATGCCAACTCTCGAGGATGTTTTGTACAAGCTGCCTAAGGCACGTCTGTTCACGCTTGTTGATGACCGTGATGCATTTTTACAATGTAAGTTGGATAATGCAAGTAGCTACATGACAACCTTCTGGACTCCCTGGGGCAGAAAAAGATGGCTCAAGTTGCCTTTTGGAGTATCAGTTGCACCAGAGGTGTATCAACGTAAACAACATGAACTATTGGCTGGACTCAGTGGTATTGAACCAATAGCTGATGACATCCTTGTGGTTGGTTGTGGGGACACAGATAGTGAAGCAGAGCAAGATCATGATGGCAAATTATTAGAACTAATGAATCGTTGTAGGCAGGTGAAACTAAGACTTGGCATGAAAAAACTGCAATTCAAGGTCAAAGAGGGCACATACTATCCTTTGAGGGTTTGAAGGCTGACCCAGAAAAAATCAGAGCTATACTGGATATGCCACAGCCAGCGAATGTGAAATCCCTGCAGCGCTTCATAGGATTTGTTACCTACCTATCAAAATTCCTACCACACCTCTCAGAGGTTTGCGAGCCGTTGAGAAGGCTTCTGGACAAGGATGCAGTTTGGCATTGGCTTCCTAAGCATGATAATGCAGTGCAGGACATCAAACGTTTGGTCACAGATACACCTGTCCTGAAGTACTATGATGTGACAAAACCTGTAACTATTCAAAGTGATGCAAGCAAAAGTGGACTAGGGTGTTGCCTATTGCAAGCTGACCAGCCTATCGCTTTTGCTTCAAGGGCACTGACCCTTACTGAGCAAAACTATGCATAAATCGAAAAGGAATATCTGAGTATTGTGTTTGTCTGCCAGCGCTTTCATCACTACCTCTATGGTTGTGACGAGATCACCACAGAAACTGACCATAAGCCTCTGATATCTATTTTCAAGAAACCACTTTTGTGTGCACCAAAACGTCTACAGAGCATGTTGCTCACATTACAAAATTATTGCCTAAATGTTGTCTATAAACCTAGACCTAAAATGTACATTAGTGACACTCTTAGCAGAGCTACAGCAGCAAGTAGTTCACCTGGGAGTGCACAACACACAGTTTGCAGTGTTTAAGAGGATCTGGATGTCCTGTCGCAGATTAATCATTCAGACTATTTAAACGTCACAGACCAACGATTGCTTCAGATAAGACAGCACACAGAAATTGATGAGAGTTTGCAAGCACTTAAGTATGTTGTTCTGAATGGTTGGCCAGATTCAAAGGCAGAGGTGCCATTAATTGTAAGAGAATATTGGACTTTCCGAGATGAAATCGGCATTCAGGATGGTGTACTGTACAAGGGGTCAAGGGTCATCATTCCTAAATCATTAAGATCGGAGATGCTGACGCGTATTCATGCCAGTCACATTGGTGGTGAAGCATGCTATAGACAGGCACGAGATACCCTATATTGGCCTAACATGCAAAATGAGATTAGAGACTTTGTTAGCCGTTGTTCAGCATGCAATGAATATGCGCAGGCACAACAGAAAGAACACATGATATCACATGTGCTGCCCATATGGCCTTGGCAAATTGTAAGCATGGATTTACTGAATTATGCTGGGCAAGATTTTCTACTAATCGTTGATCACTATTCTGACTTTTGGGAGATTGAGCTTCTTCCCGACCTGTCTGCTGAAACTACAATCAAGCGTTGTAAAGCACAGTTTGCACGTCATGGACAGCCAGACAGGGTAATCTCAGATAATGGACCTCAGTTTGCATGTGAACAATTCAGACAGTTCTCTACAGATTGGGGGTTTGAGCATCTTACCTCTTCCCCGCGGCACCCTCAAGCTAATGGCAAAGCGGAATCAGCTGTAAAGATAGTGAAGAATCTTTGCAAAAAGGCCAAGTATGAAGATAATGACCCATGGAAAGCCATTCTACATTGGAGGAACACCCCAACTGAAGGCATGGACAGCAGTCCTGCACAGCGCTTGATGTCAAGGAGGCTGAAGACTTCATTGCCAGTGGCAAATAAATTACTTGAACCTTGTGTGGTAACAGGGGTACTGGAGAAGCTGCGACAGAGGAAACAGATCTCTAAACTGGTATACGATGTGTCTGCCAAAGACTTACCTGAACTAAGCATTGGAGAGCCAATCCGTATGAAGCCGCTCCCTGGTGACAGGACTGGTCGCTGGAGACTGGGTACCTGTGTTCAGAGGGTTGCTCCTCGCTCCTATCTTGTGGATGTGGAAGGCAGTCTCTATCGCCGCAACCGAGTGGACTTGCGAGTGGCAGAACATCTCACCACACAAGCCTATAAGCATCCGGCACTTGAGCATTCTGCACCTAGTCCTACTGGACCACATAAGCAAGGCAGAGACAATACTGCTGTCATATCAGAAGGATACAATGAGGATGCCATAATGCAGCCTCTTATACCAGCAAGTTTTTCTATGCCAAACACACCAGCAGGGAAAGAGGGCAGCTCCTTAACACCTTCTGGAGCTGAACAACTTCACCCAGGCAAAATCCCTGTGGCCTTGCATAGTGGTCGAGTTTCAAGACCACCAGATAGACTCAATCTGTAGTGTATCTACCAGTAATGTAGTATGTTATGTTTAAGACTGATCAGGATCTGTTTTAGGTAAATTGTTAGCAAATTTTGGATTGAATGTAAAAAGGGGAGATGTTATGGAGTTATTATGCAAATAATGTGACTCTGTTTGTTTATGGTAATATTGCATTGCCTTATACTTCCTGTTTCCTGTTCCTACCTCTGACCTGGATGTAGTTCTTTAGTTCAATATGATTCCTCACACTAACAGCTTGTAGTGTCTTTATTTCTATACATGAAACAAATATCAGGAAGATTAGCAATCTTTCTGTGGAACAAAATTGAAATAGCAGAAATCTGACCCTTCAGGGAACTGACAGATACGCCCTTATCCAGACCATCCTGCAAGAACTGCAAAATTCTGGAAATTCTGAAAAACCATGATCTATTAACCAAGAAATAAATGCCTTTCAGACCTTGTGATAGATTCTCCTAGTTACAGGTTTACAAGTGTGAATCAAAGTTTAAATCACAGAATCAGAGAAACCCCTAAGTCTAGAGACTAAATGTTCAATTCCCATGCCATCAAGTACAGATACTTTAGATCCAGATGGAAAAACAGATTGTGAGACAGAAGATCTGACCACAGAGGCAGAGACCATGGAGGGCAGCTGGACATCTAAACCAGATCTGCATACCAAATCCTGCAAGGCCATGCTGGGGCAATCAGGATTATTGATGACTTTTCCAGGCTTATCTTGGAAATTACTCTAAAAAGAAGTACCAGAGGAGGAAACAGATTGTGACAAAACCAATCTCGCCACTGTACATTGGAGGGCCTGTTATGGAACATTCTTTGGGCTGGAGGTACATGGGCTTAAGGATACCCAGAGACTGCATGGAAATATGGAATTTTATATGCTGGACACCCCATGTACTTTCATAACTCTGTCTTATGTCTATGTCACCCTGTATCCATAAATACAGGATGGGTACAGGGTGTGAGTGCCCCTTGTGGGAGCAATTGTGACTCTATAAGCCAAGTGGGCATAAAAGACTTTATAGCTAATAAGAACTGTTCCTATATTCTGTAATAAGATGTATTCTATGTATGTTTAAGATCTGATTGTGTCTCAGGAGTCTGTCTAGGTAAACTGATTGGGTTTTGTGTGATTATGCTAACTAGACTGCCCAACATCAGATTGTCTGAGTACTTAATATGTTAATCTGTTTTACCTGTGAATAGACAATTCTTAGAGGTTTGATGCATTGTTCATATGTTTGCTTTACTGTTTAACCAATGCCCTCTGTAACCTGAAGCCAGGGTTATATTCAACCCCCCCATCTGGGGTCAAAACCTGTATAAATACTAGGCATTCAGCCTTTAATAAATACATTCTGTTTAAACCTGAAAACTGGCTGGTTTGTGAATTGCTGATTCCCTATGCAGGACGTTGTTCCCTGGTATTAACCCTTGGTATCCTTTTGGTACCGTAACAATTGGTGGCAAGCGACGGAATGAACCTTATCGCCCAGAAGAGCAACTACACAAGCCAGTAACCTCAGGAAGAGGGGGATTATTACAATACTGACTAAGATGGAAAAGAGAAAAGTAAATTTTGCAGCTTTTAAAAACTTCCTGGAAACAGAAGGAGAGATTGATGGGTACCTTGCGGATTTTGAGAGGCAATGTGCACTACACAAGGTACCCGCAGAGGACTGGGTCACGATATTATCTGGAAAATTATCCGGCCGGGCCAGAGAGGCTTTTCGGGCCATTCCAGATGAGGAAGTCAGGGATTATAATACTGTAAAAGAGGCTCTGCTCTCCAGGTATGCGGTTACACCGGAGGCATACCGGAGGCGGTTCAGAGACACTGTTAAATTAGCTGGAGATTCCTACCTTGAGTGGGCATGTAAGGTGCACCGCACAGCAGCTCACTGGATAGCGGGGTGCCAAGCCATATCTGGGGAAGAGGTGCTGCAGCTATTCCTGTTGGAACATTGCTTCGACAAGTTACCCGCAGGAGTTCGAGAGTGGGTTCGGGACCGTAAACCCTCCACCCTGCAGGAAGCGGCTCGCTTGGCAGATGAGTATACGGATGCCCGCAAACTGGACACTGCTACCACTAAGCCCCCTGCTAGAGTGGAGTACAGACCCCCAGTCACCCCAGCAGCTGCCAGTTACCAAACCCCGGCGCACCGCTATACCACACTGCCTCCGGCCACGAACTACCCTCGGAGAGCCCTGTTCAATTTGCGGTGCTACTCACAACCTATTCGGTGCTTTAGATGTAAGCAACTAGGGCACAAAAGACCAGAGTGTCCCCTAAACGCAGCGAACCAAGCGCAGTCCTGGAGAAGACCCGCCGGCGGAATCCCACGTAATCCTCAGCCTGCGGCCCGCTACGTAGAGGCGCAAGAATGCTGGAGCATCCTACATGAGGCAGACCTTGTGCAAGCTGCCCACCGGAATAACCGGCAACTGGTTAAAGTGAATGGAAAGAAGGTCAGTGGTCTACGGGATACTGGTGCTACCATGACCTTGCTTCAAAAGAACTTGGTGTCTGAGAAACAGTACACTGGAGACACTGTGGCTGTGAGGGTAGCAGGGGGCGATGTGTTCAGCCTACCTGTTGCCAGGGTACATTTGGATTGGGGAGTGGGCGCTAGACCTGTGAATGTGGGGGTCAAGAAGGACTTACCTGCTGATGTTCTTCTTGGAAATGACTTGGCCCCCCTTGTTTCTGCCTACGCTCCTATGGGTCCCGCTGATGTTAACTCTGTGACTACCCGTGCCCAGATCCGTGCAGCAGAGACTGACCCACCTGCTGCTAAGCCCCAGGACGCTGAGCTCAGTAAATCTCTATCCGCTATTGATATGTGGAGGTCCCGTTACAATGCGCTGATGAAGGAGAAGAGGAGCGCAGAGGAAAAAGCACGTTTAGAACGTGAATCTCTGCTAGACAAGCTGCACCGACAGACTACAGAAAACACCAGCTTGAGAGTGGGACATGAAACCTTAAAGACAAACTTAGCGACACTTGAGGAGAAGCTGACGCTGGCTCATAGTGAGGTGCAGCAACTCAAGGGCACCCTATGTCAGTATGAAGGGATTGTGGATACCTATAAAGAGCAGGTACAGAAAACTCGTAAAGAAGCTGATGGGATTTTGAAGGACTGTTTGGCCCTGGTCTGGGCACTGAGGAATTTGAACCCTTGGTTGTATGGACAGGAATTCTCTCTCATAACGGGAATACAGATGGATTGTCCCAGCAAACTGACATGCCTACCAGGCGCTCTGGTGGTATATGGCACAGTATATACCCTGGACAGCTGAGCATGACAAACCAGAGGGAGAGGAGTTTGATGGTCCTGGCTTGTTATGGGAGTCCTTTGCAGAGCCTGACTTTGGGAGCCCTGCGCAGACCAGACTTCAGGACATTTTCTATGAGAGGGAGGCTAGGCATGACTGGGCTGACCCCCATGAAGTAGAGCCAGACCTGGCTCACTTAGCAGCCCTGGAGTGGGAACTGGAGCAGGACTACCGAGATCTCTTCCACTCCATTGGGAAGGCTCAGCAGGACAGCAAGGTGAAAGACCCAGATCCAGACTCCATTCCCCAGTGGCAGGCTGAGTTACAGGGGGCAGAGACAGTTGGTCCTGTCCCCCAGCAGCAGAGGAATATACAGGGAATTGGGAGCCCAGACTCCATTCCCCAGCGGCAGGCTGCGTTACAAGGGGTAGGGACAGTTGGTCCTGTCCCCCAGCAACACGGCTGTTTAGCCAAAGGGGAGACGATTGGTCTCCCCCTCCAGCAGCACAGCTATGTATCCAAAGGGGAGACAGTCGGTCTCCCCCTCCAGCAACCAGGCTCCCACCAGGCTACTTCCATGGTAGTGCTGGCACCCGGGCAGAGTACAGCTGGTCTCTGCCCACCTCGCAACCCACCAATTCAGCGTACCAGTCCCCCACACAGCTGTGGTGAGGCACCTGGACAAGTTTTCCCCGTACTCAGGTGTAGTAACCATTTATTGTGGGTGGGCTGTACTACTAATTGTGTTTTATGGGTGGGTTGCTGGACTAACCAGGGCACTGACCGGCAGGAGGTCAGATACCCTGTTAGTCTGTTTGGAAAAGGGGAGAGATGTGACAAAACCAATCTCGCCACTGTACATTGGAGGGCCTGTTATGGAACATTCTTTGGGCTGGAGGTACATGGGCTTAAGGATACCCAGAGACTGCATGGAAATATGGAATTTTATATGCTGGACACCCCATGTACTTTCATAACTCTGTCTTATGTCTATGTCACCCTGTATCCATAAATACAGGATGGGTACAGGGTGTGAGTGCCCCTTGTGGGAGCAATTGTGACTCTATAAGCCAAGTGGGCATAAAAGACTTTATAGCTAATAAGAACTGTTCCTATATTCTGTAATAAGATGTATTCTATGTATGTTTAAGATCTGATTGTGTCTCAGGAGTCTGTCTAGGTAAACTGATTGGGTTTTGTGTGATTATGTTAACTAGACTGCCCAACATCAGATTGTCTGAGTACTTAATATGTTAATCTGTTTTACCTGTGAATAGACAATTCTTAGAGGTTTGATGCATTGTTCATATGTTTGCTTTACTGTTTAACCAATGCCCTCTGTAACCTGAAGCCAGGGTTATATTCAACCCCCCCATCTGGGGTCAAAACCTGTATAAATACTAGGCATTCAGCCTTTAATAAATACATTCTGTTTAAACCTGAAAACTGGCTGGTTTGTGAATTGCTGATTCCCTATGCAGGACGTTGTTCCCTGGTATTAACCCTTGGTATCCTTTTGGTACCGTAACACAGATAAGCAAGCTGAAAAGACCAAGAACTACTAGAGCATCCACTAAATCTGCCTGAGGATCCCTGGACCTCGCAAAGTACCTGGGAAGTTTGTTGCTCAAAGGAGAGGCCATTAGATCTATCGCTGGGAGACGCCAAAGATCCAGAATCTAATTGAATACATCCTGGTAAAGAGACCACTAATAATCTGGATTTTGACACCATATCAGCAGACCAGGATTTAAGCCATAAGGCTCTCCTGTCAAGGACTGCCAAAGACATGCTTTTGACATTAATCTTTATAATATTGAATACAGCATCACAAATAAAATAATTGGCACTCTTGAGTAAATACGAAATATTTGCACTAGCAGAGTCATCAGAATACTGCTCTGAAAGACTAGAAAAGAGTAAGTAGAAGCATCAGCTACATCACCAATAGAAATAGCTGGCCTGAGAATATAGCGCGTAAAAAGGCCCTTCTATGAAAGACTATCTTTTCATCTCCAGAGGAAACTTCACCATCTGAAGACATAACAGTATTCCTGGTTTCAGGGCACATAGAACTTGTAGAAGGTAACATCTGAAAGTTTGTTTAAAAGCGGGAGAGCAGCCAGCGCTTCAGAAACTGCAGCCTTGATAAACATTTACAGTATGTAAAACTATGTCAGTATTCTGCTGTAATAAACAAACAGAAGGTGTGTTAATACCCAAAGAAACATTATTAGGTTGGTCTGATTGCTTTAACAATTCTAAACATGAGCCACATAAATGAGCTGGAGAAGGTTCTTCAGCTTTTCTACAATAAGCACACCTAAAAATGGTAGAAAGGTGTTAAGGAGACTCGGTTTCTTGGGTAGATTTAGGAACAAAATCAGACTACTCCATTATAGCATATGGCAAATCAATGCAATAAATACTATAACCCCCTTAAAAAAACTATTAAGGAATGTAAATTACTTATTAAGTAGCTTTTTAAATAAACTCACAGGTACAATGTTCGCTAAGCCGAACTGCAAACAAAGCAGGACACATTATCATAGCATCCAAAAACAGATAATACTCATCAGAAAAAAATAACAAGCGCAATAAAAACTAACAGCTAAAAGGAATTTTAGTGAACGGACTTCCGTTTGAGGAGGGGCTTCACGAGGATGCGCAAATCTGGGATGACAGATAGTTTCAATCACCCTCCACGCCAATATCCTTATTGCCGTGCTAATACGGCTTGAGCCTGGGGGACGTTAAGGCATTGTGGAAGTCTGGAGCGTAGGAATTGGCCCCGTCATGGAGACGTACCTTCCTGGCTGTTGCAGCCAACCCACCAACACGCTGGCCCTCATCAGCCATAGAAAGCAGGCGAGTTCTCGTAAATATCTGATGGGAGCAGGCCCTCGCGGCTGAGCTGTATCGCCTACAAACACTGACCCCAACTAACTACAGAGAGAAGGCGAACATTGGCCCAGGTAGACTTCAAGCCTACAAGCCAATCGCTTGCAACATCCGCTGGGAATAGGCCCCCCTGGGGCTGAGGCGCACTCATCCTGGTTGCCGCTGGCAGTATGCAGGTATCCTGATCGTCTAAAGTGAAAGTATGGCTGATACAGTTGTAAGAGGTCTCTGAGTTGAATACACATAACATCCAAAGCTGGGAATAGGATATAAAGCTGCAAGAATTGGAATCTGAGGCCTATGAGGCAGAAAGGTGTATGAAGGAACGGCGAGGTACAATTTTGCTGGGAGCATACAGGTACCTATAGGAAATCCATCCTTTGGAGGTAAAATCACCACGCTACAGGCACAAGTCAACAATAATTGCTTTTCTCTCATGTATGGTACTCATATTGAACAGTATCTGTATTGAACTATACTTATAGGATAGACTAATAAATGGTCTTGTGTCCTTACTTGGGCCTTTCATTTATAAAGATAACTGGAAAAGGCTAAAAAGGTGATGGATCTTGTCTTGAGCCTACCACAACATTAGCAAAACTGTGAAGAGACTTTGAACCACGGGACATTGCAGAAAAGACTCTAATTAATAATCTGTGCAACATTTACTGTAACAAAATCCTACTTATATGTAAGAATATTGAACTACTTTTTGGTATTATTGTTAAAGTTTTACTACAAACTCTAATAAAAATAATATAAATAAAAAAAAAAAAAAAAAGGTGATGGATCTAAGTTCACTAATTTTACTTTGCGAACTTTTCAACATATGCCTTTCTGAGCCAAGACTATTCACTATCTACCCATGTTTTCCTGAAGTATATGATCTACTGCAACTTCTGGACTATATAAAATATATATATGTATATCTCCATCTTACTGGAAGTTTCTTTATATAAAGGATTAATTCCTAATATAAAGTGTTATACTTACATATAAAATAAGAATCATTTTCCCCATCTAAGTTATCTTCTTATCTTGTTTAGCATAAATTATTGATATAAATGGCATATCAATATAAATATCTATAAGGGTATGATGTAAATAATGCTAGAATTTTGGACCTATTATGTGTTGTACACTGTAAGATATATATGTTCTAAGGTAATAGAGTCTTAAAATAACTTTTGTCAAACTCTTACTAAATCTATACAGGCCTCTAATTACCCGCATAATCTGATAACAGCAATTCTTATCCTTTGATATGAGACTGGCGTTTTTTTTTTGTTTTTGTTTTTTTTTGTTTTGTTATATAATTTTTATTGAGGATTTTCAAACGATACAGTAGATAATAACAGTCATAAGTGTTACAATTTTAGCTACAAAAAACATGAAAAATGCATTAACCAGGTATATTGAGGTTAGTGATTGAAATAGTAAGTGACATGAGCTTCTGAATCCTCCATTTTATAATAATCATAGCTTATTGGGGTGACTACTGAGCTGACCTCTTGTGGGTCATGTGGTTATGAGATTAGTGCATATATGGTAGTCCCAAGGAAGGCCACTCTTGCACCTGATGATAGGTTGAAAATTCAAAATATATATAGGGGGGATGGGATAGTCAGCGGGCAAAGCCGCTCGATTTAAAAGGGGGGGGGGGGGGCGTGTCGGGTAAAGAATAAGTAACAGTTGAAACTTAAGTGAAAATACAGTGTATAACAGCAAGATGACTTCTTGAACCTCAATTTTACAGTATTGTCTGTAGTTCACTCCTCCCAAAACATCTAAGGCCACTCTCGGACCTTACTAAACTTAGTAACAGAATAAAGGAGGATTAGCATATGAAGTGGCCGCTTTTGGACCAAGAAAAGAACGGTGCAATATTAGCTACTAGGATAACCAATTAAAATATATAGTATGCAGGATACTGAGCTCAGGAATTGGGTAATGATGAACATTCAATAAATATACATATGGGCAATAATACAAATAGAATAGTTAGCTATATATAAACATAGAAATCACTTATCTTATAAGTAGAAAGATACTGACAGTTGTTCTTTATGGCATTGTTATGATAGTCTTCCAAAGAGAAATAGTGCACTTTTATGAAACAATGGGTGCTATCTAGGCTGATTGCTATCTTATACCTTTAAAGTCAGCTAGTATGGCTCAATAGGAGATTGCTATTCTGCAAAACAGAATAAATAAATATAAAGATGCGTGGGTTGGATGTTTCCCGCTTAGCTTTTGTGTGCTGGAGCTCAACTTAACCACTTCATAAGTAATTGCATTAGCCATAGCTATAGGATAAGAGAGTTGTTTATCACTAATATTAGTTCTTTTCTTTTCCTTTTTTTTTTTTTCCCTTTTTCTATTCTATTTCCCCTTTGTTATATGCATAGAGAGGGAATGAATGGGTTACTGCCGTACAAGAGATGAGAATACTGGAGCCTTAAATATATCAGTCTAAAAACCCTGATTGCGTTTTTTTTTTTTTTTTCAAATAAGACACAATTAAGCACGCCTTTTCTCACTTCTTTTCTCTTTTTTTTTTCTTTCTTTAATTTTCTTTTCTTTTTCTTCACCTTACACACTCAGAATAATACATTCTCTACATACAGTTATTTCACTTGACTATTCAGAAATATCTGATTCTTGACACTTCTTTGTACTCTTGACACAACACTTTTCACCCATTTATCCACACACACACTACATATTTATGGATAGATTTGTCACTCACAACAAAAACAAATCGCCAGCAATGCCTGCTAAACAAAGGGACAAGAAAGTAAAAGGTGCCGATCATGAACAGAGTATAGAAATACAAGGACCAAACACAGGTATATGAAATAAAGAAGAAGGCGCCACCATAGTGCCTGATCAGTGGAAAAAACAGGCCCCCAAATAGCAGGTTAGGCTGGTACTTACAAGCTCCCAGACACTTGAGTAGTGTCACAAACGCCTTCTGGAACCTTAAGAGTCGTCCAGCTGACTCTCAAGTGTCTGGGAGCTTGTAAGTACCAGCCTAACCTGCTATTTGGGGGCCTGTTTTTTCCACTGATCAGGCACTATGGTGGCGCCTTCTTCTTTATTTCATATATCTGCAGATTCTTTCCTTTTGGGATACCAACAAAAGTTCTGAAGAAGCTGACAGCCACCATCTAAAGCAAATTACAAATAGAAATTTTTGGAGTTCAAATTGGTCTCACTGGGGAGTACAACCATTTCAGTACCAGCTAAGTTACTTTATTTGGAACACTTTGTGGGGACATTTGTGTGTTTTTTCAATACAATTCACTGCAGTTATGTCCCTATGCAAGTTGTATGAATAGTATTCTTGCAAACTATCATTTTAATAGTTATTACTTAGCACTGTCACGAGCATTATATGCAGGTTGTATGACAATAATCCTGTATACCAATACATCATTGGTCATACTAGTATATTTCTGTGATTAACATTAATATTTTTTATATTTTTTTATTGGCGCACTGTTTTGTTTAACTAATTTTTATTGTACCAAACACAGGTAGCCAGGACCCACAGGTCTTAATACACCAAATATCAGAGTTAATTATGCCACAACTAAATATAATTAAAAACGAGATATCAAGCCTTACTGATGAGGTGAGGCAGTTTGCAGGGCGTATAGCAGAAGTTGAATCATGAATGTCTGACTTGGAAGACCAGATGGGTACACAGGAAAATATAATCAAAACTTAGGGCGACACAATTCAAAACTTACCATTAAGGATTGAGGAACTGGAGGATCATTCACGCAGGAACAATGTTAAAATAATTGGGCTTCCAGAATCCGTCGCGCCACAAGATTTGGTTTGATTTGCTGCTAAATATTTACCATCATTACTTGTTCTTTAAACCTTAGACTCATCATTCCTAGTAGAGAGAGCACACGGACTAGGTTCCCTTAAAACTGACAATGGCAGAAGTTTTCACTCTTAACGATGAAATAAATCAGCCGTCCAATGTGCCAGAAATAGTAAGTATAAAATATAACTTTTATTTGAAAAATGCAGATAAAAGTTCTTGTAACGTTGTACAATTATGTATCAAATATCACAGCTAGTGAACCAGTTAGCCTCTGTTCACCTCTCCAACATGTTTTGTGCCTACACCGACACTTCGTCAGGGATAGGGTTAACATTGATTGGTGCAGTTTAAAAACATGTAATAGCCTATCGTGAATGACCTGGATCTTTAAGCCTATCAAATCATGTGTTGTGTTACACGTCATGAGCTTGTTTTAGCAGTATAGATCAACATTCTCATAAGGATTCTTACATGTTTTAAAATTTCACATTTAAAAATTAACATTACAAATTAGCTCCTATACAAATAGGTGAAATAGAAAGTGTGGCCTGAAAAATAAGCAATTCCTTATCGGGACATTACCGATGATGCTCATTGCTGTGAGTCAGATTCCTTCATTATGAATCTACTGTTATATTGGCAATTTTGTGGAAACATGTATATGTATACATAGCAACAAAAATAGTTACATAAGAGGTACATATACATAAATATACAAAGTTGCAGAAACATAATGCTTGCTGTTATAAGGAAACCTAAGGGATAATATTTACTTTATTAATATTATGGTGAGTTATTTTGGACGTAAGAATATTTACTTAGGTTTTTAATTTTGGTTTTATTTTGATGTTACCATATCCAAACCTAAAGCCGTGTCAACGATGTGTTATATTATTGAGGGATATTAATGTGATATTATAAATGCAAAGAGCTGCCATTACTTACTGTAAAAATATTACCTGAAAATAAGCAATTCTTTATCGGAACATTACCGATGATACTCATTGCTGTGAGTCAGATTCTGTCATTGCGAATCTACTGTTATATTGGCAATTTTGTGGAGACTTGTATATGTATATATAGTAACATAAATAGTTACATAAGAAATACATATGCATAAATATGCAAACCTGCAGACACATAATGCTTGTTGTTATAAGGAAACCTAAGTGATAGTATTTACTTTATTAATATTATCGTGAGTTGTTTTGGACAGTCAGAATATTTACTTAGATTTTAATTTTAGTTTTATTTTTAGTTTTATTTTGATGTTACCATATCTAAACATGAAGCCGTGTCAGGGATGTGTTATATTATTAAGTGATAGTAGTGAGATATTATAGATGTAGAGAGCTGCCATTAATTACTGTGAGTGCAACACTAGTAATAATTATAATAAAATTATAGGCGGCATTATTTTCCTTAGTGAAAACTGCAGCATAGTGTATATATTATAAATAAAACTTTTCACTGCAATTGAATAAAAATGATGTTGAAAATAAGAAAAAAATAGAAAGAAATGCAAGGAATAAAAAACCTATTATGTGTATTGTTAACTTGTGAAAGTTCTGATATGTGCAGTAAATAAGATATGTTAAAGCTTTAGACATATTGTGTATAAGATTATTATGTGAGATGGTGCTGCAGTGAATGTGTGTGTTTAGTTATTATATTATTTTCATCGGTTTATGGATGGAACAAAATTTACATCAAGTGTGATAAGACTGCTAAATAGGTATGAGTGATCAAATTGAATTAATATAATGGTGTAAAACAAATAGTTATAACATGTAGATTATGGCACTATACTTCCTTATTTTAAGGCTTGGTTAGTATCCTATATTCAATTACTGTCCTGTATATAATTTTAGATCTGATTTCTCATTTATCCCTTTTGGAGCTCCTGTTTGTAAAGTGAATATCCAATATATTTCACTTTTATTTAGTCTTGTTTCTCTATTTCCCCCTTTTATTATTTTAGGGATATGGTCAATAGCTTTAAAGGAAAAAATATGGAGTGGATTTGCATTATGAGCACGAAAGTGTCTTGCAATAGGGGTTTTAGGTTTCTCTTCATCAAAGGATAAGAGATGCTCTCTTATCCTATCTTTGAGCATTCTTGAGGTACGCCCTACATACTGTTTTTTACACAGTTGGCATGTTATTAGGTATACCACGAATGTGGAGTTGCACGTAAGATTATGTTTTATATTAAATATCTCTTCAGTTTGATTCAAAGTAAACCCAATATCAACATTTACATATTCACAAGATTTACATGGTCTTGTTCCACATTTAAAGAAACCCTTTTTTGGTGTTAACCACATACTCTTGGACTTTACTTTATTATTATCAAAATACCTTTTGAGACTATCTCCAATTGTGTTAGCTTTTCTTGATACAAATTTAATATTTTCTATTATTTCACTGTCTAGTAATTTATCTTTATCCAGGATGGCTAAATTTTTCTTAATAATAGAACAAATTTGTTTGTATTGTCTGCTATATGGTGTAGTGAATACTACTGTATTGCTTGCAAAATCTGGATTTTTATAATTCTTATCTTTTAATAGATCAGTGCTATCCATAATTTTGACTTGTTCTGCAGTGTTCTCAAGCATGGTCTTATCATAGCCTCTATCAATTAATCTCTCTGTATGTTCCTCAGCTTGTTCAGTATATCTTTTTGTTTCTGTGCAATTTCTTCTTAGTCGTATATACTGCCCTTTGGGGATACCTTTCTTAAGATGTTCTGGGTGGTGTGAGTTGGCTCTTAGGATAGTGTTATCTGACGTAGGTTTACGATACGTCTCAGTAACAATTTTATTTTCTGTCAGTTTAAGTAACAGATCTAAAAAAGGTAACTCAGTCGCACTGTTGTGTGTAAATTTCAAATTCATTTCATTATCATTTATATATTTCATAAAGACCTGTAGTTGTTCAGTGCTGCCCTTCCAGACTAGCAGCAGGTCGTCAATGTACCTGAAATAAGCTATTATATGATGTTTAAATGGATTTGTTTCAGTAAATACCTTAATAAGCTCAAAGAAACTTAGATATAAATTTGCGTAGGCGGGAGCAAATTTTGCCCCCATCGCTGTACCGCATTTTTGTACATAAAAGTTTCCCATGAAGACAAAATAATTATGCGTAAGCAAGAATCCTATTGCTTCAATTAGATATCCTATGAAATCAGCATCAAAGTTAGTTAGTATTTTTAACATCTGTTGTAGTGCAAAAAGGCCCTAAGTATGGGGGATGCAAGAATAGAGTGAGGAGACATCTATTGAAACTAGTATGCAATCTTTGTCAATGGTTAAATCACTTAACATTTTGAGAAGATGTTTGGTATCTTTAACATGCCCTGGTGTGATGGGTACAAGTGGTTGTAACAACTCATCTATATATGCTCCCAATGTTTCACCTATAGTGCCTATTCCAGATATGATAGGCCTACCTGGGGGCTGTAAAGGGTCTTTGTGTATTTTAGGGATGTGTTTAAATACTGAAATTTGGGGATGTTCTACCATAAGTTTCTCTGCTATATTCTTAGTGACAAAACCTTTGTATATTGCTTGTTTAAGGAAATCAGCAAGCTCTCTTTGAAACTTAGTATTGGGGTTAAATGTAAGTTTAGTATAGGTATTAACATCTGCTAATTGTCTCAATGCTTCTGCGGTGTATGCATCTCTACTCTGGACAACAATTGAGCCACCCTTATCTGAATTGGTAATGATAAGGTTATGATTATTTCTTAGTTTGTTTCATGCATGTCTTTCTTGTGTTGTTAAATTATTTGTCTTCCTAGTTTTCTCTTTTTTGACTTTGTGATGTAAATCTGTAATCTCTTTTTCAACTATAGTGTGAAAGGCCTCTAATAGATCTCCCCTCATTTGTACAGGATAAAACTTTTCATTTTTGTATTTTATCTTTGATACTGGAGTAGTATGTGTTTCAGTATTGAATCTCAAACTATCACTATTGAGATTCAATAAATCAGTGAGGCTATATTGCTCTTCAAAATTGAAGACTGGAGTGTTTGTTTGGCTACTCTCACAGCTAGCTTCAGCCTGGTGTATATCTCCTGAATTATCTAAAATATCAGAATCTGTTATTTCAAAGTTAGTATATTTTTTACCAATTTCAAAATGTCTCTTCAAAGTGAGTCCTCATGTGAATTTATTTATATCAATAAGTGTATTAAACAAAGAAAAGTCCACTGTAGGTGAAAAAGAGAGTCCTTTGGCTAGAACTGCAATCTCAATATCAGAATGTGTTGTATCTGTCAAATTGATGACACTTATTTCTTTGCACTTGCTCTTGTTCCTCCCCTTCTACTGCTTGGATATCTGGCTGGCTGATCCTTTTTTCCTTCCTCGTTTTTTGCCTCTGCACTTTTTGGCTGTCTTTTCTTGAGGGCTTCCCTCATCTTATTATCAGATGCATTAGGGGTTAATTCTGGTACAGGTATTGGACAGCTGCAATCTTTAGATCTCACACTCCTCTCTCCATTAGTATCATGAATAGGAGTAGAGGATCTAGGACTTTCCACAGATGAATTTTCAAAACTGGAGAATGTAACTTTCTTGTCACTGTGATTTTTATTATGACCCTTATGGACCTTAGATTTATTAGTGGTTCTTTGTATAGTATTCCAATTATACATGACATCCAGCTCATAATCTTTGCTGTCACGATGGTATTTATTGGCTTTTCGATCTGCCAGTTCTTCATTCAGCTTACTTAAAGTCTCTTCCAATTGATTGTTATAGCTTTCATAGTTGGTATTGGTTTGAAATGAAACCATATTCTCTTTAATCGATTTTATTTCTTCTGAGACTTCAATGTGATCGGTTTGTTTGTTCTTCAACAATTGTTTCATAAGGTTCAATGAACACTGTGACAATGTATTATTCCATTCAGTCATGAAATCCTTGCTTTGTGTGGCATATGCAGGATATTTCTTCATCCTTAAAGGGACATGAAACCCACAATTTTTCTTTCATGATTTAGAAAGAAAATGCAATTTTAAACCTCTTTCGAATTTACTTCTATTATCTCATTTGTTTTATTCTCTTGATATTCTTTGCTTAAAAGCATATCTAGATATGCTCAGTAGCTGCTGATTGGTTGCTGCACATAGAAGCCTCGTGTGATTGGCTTACCCATGTGCATTGCTTTTTCTTCAACTAAGGATATCTAAAAAATGAAGCAAAATAAATAATAGAAGTAAATTGTAATGTTGTTTAAATTTGTATTCTCTCTCTGAATCATGAAAGAAAGATTTTGGGTTTAGTGGCCCTTTAAGCCTCTGGGAACTTTATTGTCCTCGATATAAATTTCTAAAAATTCAATCTCCCACCACAGCTTGAGTTCTTTAATTTTGAGCTGTTCTATCAGCCAATCGGAATTAAGGTAGAAAAAATCCTATTGGCTGATGCAATCTGGAGGACCACTTCGCCCAGCTTGGATGAAGACTTCTCCCGACTTCGTTGAGGACTTCGGCCCGGTTGGATGAAGACTTCTGCCGCTTCCTTGAGGATGGATGTCAGATCTTCAGAACAGTAAGTCGATCTTCAGGGGGTTAGTGTTAGGTTTTTTTAAGGGTGTATTGGGTGGGTTTTATTTTTAGGTTAGGGCTTTGGGCAACACAAAAGAGCTAACTGCCCTTTTAAGGGCAATGCCCATCCAAATGCCCTTTTCAGGGCAATGGGGAGCTTAGGTTTTTTTAGATAGTATTTTTTTTGGGGGGGTTGGTTGTGTGGGTGGTGGTTTTTACTGTTGGGGGGGTTGTTTGTATTTTTTTTTACAGGTAAAAGAGCTGATTACTTTGGGGCAATGCCCCGCAAAAGGCCCTTTTAAGGGCTATTTGTAGTTTAGTTTAGGCTAAGGGTTTTTTTAATTTGGGGGGGGGGCATTTTTATTTTGATAGGGCTATTAGATTAGGTGTAATGTAACATAGCTCAGCCTAATGTCACTATCCCTTTAAGACTGCCTTCCCTGATTCTGACACTCATGCTGGTTTTGGGCAGTATTTGCATTCAGCTTGCCTGCCTGATTAATCATTCATGCACCTGATTCCCTCAGCCTCTTTTTAAGCCTTCTCAGGTCTAATATGCTTTGCATTAACTTTGAAGTTGTGTTCCTGAAAACAACTGAGGTCTGTGGCTGATCCTTCATGAATTCTACCAACATATTCAAGCTTCAGTTTTCCCTATTTCCTCTGCTTAAAATCATCAAATCGCAAGTATCCAAATAATTCCATTTTGTTACCTGGACTCTGCTACTTAACAAACTCTGAACTTTATTATAAATCAAGCATACTTTTGCTTATCATCACTCTCTGATTAATACAACAGCATCTTACTCAGAACTTTATAACTATTCTCTGCAACAAGTTGTCATAGCTGAAATATCCTTCTACAAATATGTTAACTTATTCAGAACTCTGCATCTATGTGTTCAGTTAAAAGCTTTCATGTGATTCTCCAATATATGCACAAACAGTAATTGATGCCTTAAACTTGCAACTTGACTATCACCTGTGCTGCTCTGCTTATTACTGACATACAGCTCCATATAATATTATGTACTGTGAACCTGCAACAAACCTTAGTTTGCATCTAAGTGTCAATCTTCTACCAGTTTACTCTGAAGCCTGAACATTCCACATTGCTATATTTTTCTCTCATTGAATCCAGCAGCTACTCCTATAACTAACTATAAGTCACAGTGAAGCCAGATGATATATTTATACAAATGTTGCACTCTCCATTAATTATTCAATAACTTCTAGCAACTATGAATCACAGAATATCATCAATCCACGTCCAGGATACTCTTCCCCGGGTCAGGGGTCGGTGTCTTCAAATCCCTACCACTGTCCCGAGGGTCTGTGTCCTGAGCGCATGTACACCGGAACATGACAGAAAGTTAATGCCTAAAAAAGGGATCCGCAGTGGTAGTGGATGCACCGACCCTGGAAGGAAAATAAAAAATTACAACCTATCTCAGACCTAAGCTATCCCTAAAGGAAAAACAGAAGATTTTCATACTTTTAAAAATTTAAAGACACAGTACTCCCATTCTAGAGTATCATCTACTCATGTTCGTGGTTACCATTTTGGTGAAAATGATCCTGAATCTGACTATGAAAATGAAGAGAATGTAACCATAGATTCAGTAGAAAAAATTCAGATCTTTAAAGATTTAAAGAGACAGAACCACTTTTCTAGAATTTCATCTACTCATGTTCGTGATTTCCATTTTGGTGAAACTGATTCTGAGTCTGACTATGTAACTGAAGAGGATGTATTCATAGATTCAGCAGAATAAAATCAGATCTTTAAAGAGACAGGACTACTGTTCTAGAATACCATCTACTCCTGTTTGTGATTCCCATCCTGGTGATACTGACTCTGAGTCTGAATATGTCAATGAGGAGGATGACTTCACAAATCCAGCTGAACTGGCATTAGACTGGTATGAGCGCAACTTTAATTCACCCCAAACTCAGACTAAACCTCAACCTATTGGCTATAATGACATCCTTGGTAGCTATATTTACAATATAGATGATACAGACAGCTCCCATCATGAAACCTCTCATGAAAATACTGATCTTCCTATTTCTGATATTCCCATGGATTCGTTAGATTGGACAGATTCAGAGTCGGAAGAAAAGACATCCGGTTTACAGACTACAGTTTGGAGAAAAGGTCCCCTCAACTTCTATGCTGATTTATTACATCAGCATTATGCATCCAGTGATAAAGTGGATTTCTGTTCTCAACCTGATATAAGGTACTACAGGCCACAGTGGCACCACCCTGAGAAACCTCATATTGGGAAGAAATATCAGTTATCTAAGCTCTCAAAAAATAAAAAGAAGAAAAGGAAAATCTTTCTGCCTACAGAAAATCAGAAGCGTAAAGAGGAAACTCAGCCTGAATATCCTGTTTCAGTTTCTGTTGTGCCAGATCCTCTCTTGCCTCATGATACTGTCAACACCAAGCTGGATGTTGTCTCTAGTCACCATCAGTCTGTTTTTAAAGCATCTAATGGTTTATCTTCTCATACTCTACAACTACAAACACTGTTTCCAACTACTGATTTCTTACATCCCTCTCATGCTGCCTCAATGTCTATAAAACCTGTACTAGAAACAAAAGATAATTTTGTTCCAGATATACCACCTTTCAAATTACCAGAGATAGTCCCTGAAGAATTTAGCTCCGATATTAAAACTCAAATAAGTATGCCTGGTGAACCCCAGACAACTTCTCAATCAGAATCTTGTATCACATTTCCTCCACATCTACCTGAGAGTGGCATACAGTGAGGCAAAAAAAGTATTTAGTCAGCCACCAATTGTGCAAGTTCTCCCACTTAAGAAGATGAGAGAGGCCTGTAAATTTCATCATAGGTATACCTCAACTATTAGAGACAAAATGTGGAAACAAATCCAGACAATCACATTGTCTGATTTGGAAAGAATTTATTTGCAAATTATGATGGAAAATAAGTATTTGATCAATATCAAAAGTTCATCTCAATACTTTGTTATATATCCTTTGCTGGCAATGACAGAGGTCAAATGTTTTCTGCAAGTCTTCACAAGGTTGTCACACACTGTTGCTGGTATGTTGGCCCATTACTGCATGCAGATCTCCTCTAGAGCAGTGATGTTTTGGGGCTGTCGCTGGGCAACACAGACTTTCAACTCCCTCCAAAGGTTTTCTATGGGGTTGAGATCTGGAGACTGGCTAGGCCACTCCAGGACCTTGAAATGCTTCTTATGAAGCCACTCCTTCGTTGTCCGGGCAGTGTGTTTGGGATCATTGTCATGCTGAAAGACCCACACACGTTTCATCTTCAATGCCCTTGCTGATGGAAGGAGGTTTGCACTCAAAATCTCACGATACATGGCCCCATTCATTCTTTCATGTACATGGATCAGCCATCCTGTTGCCTTTGCAGAGAAACAGCCCCAAAGCATGATGTTGCCACCCCCATGCTTCACAGTAGGTATGGTGTTCTTTGGTTGCAACTCAGCATTCTCTTTCCTCCAAACACGACGAGTTGTGTTTCTACCAAACAATTCTACTTTGGTTTCATCTGACCATATGATATTCTCCCAATCCACTTCTGGATCATCCAAATGCTCTCTAGCATACTTCAGACGGGCCCGGACATGTACTGGCTTAAGCAGGATCTGAGTCCCTGGCGGCGTAGTTTGTTACTGATGTTAGCCTTTGTTACGTTGGTCCCACCTCTCTGCAGGTCATTCACTAGGTCCCCCCGTGTGGTTCTGGGATGTTTGCTCACTGTTCTTGTGATCATTTTGACCCCCACGGTGCATGGAGCCCCAGATCGAGGGAGATTATCAGTGTCTTCCATTTTCTAATTATTGCTCTCACAGTTGATTTCTTCACACCAAGCTGCTTGCCTATTGCAGATTCAGTGTTCCCAGCCTGGTGCAGGTCTACAATTTTGTTTCTGGTGTCCTTTGACAGCTCTTTGGTCTTCACCATAGTGGAGTTTGGAGTGTGACTGTTTGAGGTTGTGGACAGGTGTCTTTTATACTGATAACAAGTTAAAACAGGTGCCATTAATACAGGTAATGAGTGGAGGACAGAGGAGCTTCTTAAAGAAGAAGATGCAGGTCTGTGAGAGCCAGAAATCTTGCTTGTTTGTAGGTGACCAAATACTTATTTTCCACCATAATATGCAAATAAATTCTTTCCAAATCAGACAATGTGATTGTCTGGATTTGTTTCCACATTTTGTCTCTCATAGTTGAGGTATACTTATGATGAAAATTACAGGCCTCTCTCATCTTCTTAAGTGGGAGAACTTGCACAATTGGTGGCTGACTAAATATTTTTTTGCCCCACTGTATGTCAGTACACTTCACCTTCTCAAAATTCTTCTGTTACTGCATCTAAGAAATTGTTTTCCTTGGGAGATACTTTGCACCAACCTACATTTTCTACTACATCAGTTTCCTGTACAGGAATTCCTGATACTGAACCCTGTGAGGACGACATTGAACCTAGTTCACAAGTGGATGTTCTTGCCCCTGAAACTTGTACAAAAGTTCTTCAAGAAGATTCCCCAGTGACCATTCCTGTCCCTGTTTTCTATGATGATACTACTAAACCTGGCATCAAGGTGGACTCTCCTGTTTTTGACCCTGGTATGGGTATTCCTTTGTTTAGCCCAGAAATCGGTGTAATAATCCTTGATCCCGAAGATAGCCATGCCCTCTGCTCAGAAGCGAGTATGGTTCTTGGCTCTAAAGTGGTTCTTGTAAATTCTTCATTTGTGAACCCTGAAGAAAGCCTTGCCCTCTGCTCAGAAAAGAGTATGGTTCCTGGCTCTAAAGTGGGTTCTTTTTCTTTTTCTATAGTAGAACCTTGCCCAGATGTGGGTATTCCTGAACCATGCCCTGGTGAGGGCATTCCTTCACTTGATCCTATTGAGGATATTCCTGTACCTTGATCTGATGTGGGTACTCCTGAACCTTGCCCTGACATGGGCATTCCTTCACCCGATCCTACTGAGGATATTCCTGAACCTTGCCCAGATGTGGGTATTCCTGAACCTTGCCCTGGTGAGGGCATTCCTTCACTTTATCCTATTGAGGATATTCTTGTACCTTGCCCTGATGTGGGTATTCCTGAACCTTGCCCTGGTGTCTGCATTCATATACCTGTTCCAAGTGAGGACACTCTTGATTCTGAATTCAGTAAGGAGACATTTCATATTGAATCAAAAGATGGCAAGAACTGGACAAATCTTGCACTCTGCACTCCTATCTCCTACTTTGAAGAAAGCCCTGCTATTGGCTTAGAAGTGGCTATAGCTTTTTCTTTTGGAGTATATCTAATCCTCAGCCAAGAAGTTAATTATGAGGATACTCAAATCTCTGATCCAAAGTAGGATAATCTGGTTATCAATCCAGAATGCTGCATCTCTATTTCTGAAACTGAGGAAAGCCTATTCATAGGTCTAGGACTGGCTGCCTTTTCATTGGCTGTGTACATGGTCATCTATCATGAAGAACATCTGCCTATCAACCCTCAGGATGACTCTGTGGTAGGAAGCTCATTGTATGTTACGTTCATGCATTCTTACAATAACTACAAGAAAGATGACTTCAAGTTTTGCTCTCATCATTGTCAAGATCTTTTTGACACCTGAATTCCATGGCCTTTGCTTCATCATTCAACTTTTTCAAGAGATCTCCAACCCTCCTTTCTTGATTTTCGATTTGACTCATTACCTCCATACACTTACTACCGGTTCTCTATATCATTTTTGTTCTATCTCCTTTTGGATTGCGTTTGGGCGCACGGAGGTCGCCTTTAAGGAGGGGGATCTGTAACATATCTCAGCCTAATTTCACTATCCCTTTAAGACTGCCTTCCCTGATTCTGACACTCATGCTGGTTTTGGGCAGTATTTGCATTCAGCTTGCCTGCCTGATTAATCATTCATGCACCTGATTCCCTCAGCCTCTTTTTAAGCCTTCTCAGGTCTAATGTGCTTTGCATTAACTTTGAAGTTGTGTTCCTGAAAACAACTGAGGTCTGTGGCTGATCCTGCATGAATTCTACCAACATATTCAAGCTTCAGTTTTCCCTATTTCCTCTGCTTAAAATCATCAAATCGCAAGTATCCAAATAATTCAATTTTGTTACCTGGACTCTGCTACTTAACAAACTCTGAACTTTATTATAAATCAAGCATACTTTTGGTTATCATCACTCTCTAATTAATACAACAGCATCTTACTCAGAACTTTATAACTATTCTCTGCAACAAGTTGTCATAGCTGAAATATCCAGTCAACACTGTAGATTTGCATAATCAACAAATGCATGATACGATGACAATGCAATAGCACTTAGTCTGAACTTTAAATGAGTAGTAGATTTTTGTTAAATAAATTGAAAAGTTATGTCTATTTCCACTCCCCCTGTATCATGTGACAGCCATCAGCCAATCAGAAATGCATATACGTATATGCAGTGAATTCTTGCACATGCTCAGTAGGAGCTGGTGACTCAAAAAGTGTAAATATTAAAAGACTGTGCACATTTTGTTAATGAAAGTAAATTGGAAAGTTGTTTAAAATTGTATGCTGTATCTGAATCATGAAGTTTAATTTTGATTTGAGTGTCACTTTAACATATTCAGAACTCTGCATCTATGTGTTCAGTTAAAAGCTTTCATGTGATTCTCTAATATATGCACAAACAGTAATTGATGCCTTAAACTTGCAACTTGACTATCAACTGTGCTGCTCTGCTTATTACTGACATACAGCTCTATATAATATTATGTACTGTGAACCTGCAACAAACCTTACGCCTAGATTTAGAGTTCTGTGTTAGGGTTAAAAAGCAGTGTTAAGGGGTCCTAACGCTGCTTTTTAATGCCCGCTGATATTTAGAGTCAGGCAGGAAAGGGTCTACCGCTCACTTTCTTTCCGCGACTCGAGGCTACCGCAAATCCTCTTACGTCAATTGCGTATCCTATCTTTTCTATGGGATTTTCCTAATGCCGGTATTACGAGTCTTGGAAGAAGTGAGCGGTAGAGCCTCTACCGGCAAGACTCCAACCGCAAAAAAAATGTCAGTAGTTAAGAGTTTTATGGGCTAACGCCGGAACATAAAGTTCTTAACTACTGTGCTTTAAAGTACACTAACACCCATAAACTACTTATGAACCCCTAAACCGAGGCCCCCCCCCACATCGCAAACCCTATAATAAAACATTTTAACCCCTAATCTTCCGATCGGACATCGCCGCCACCTACATTATCCCTATGAACCCCTAATCTGCTGCCCCTAACATCGCCGACACCTATATTATATTTATTACCCCCTAATCTGCCCCCCGCATGTCGCTGCCACCTACCTACACTTATTAACCCCTAATCTGCCGACTGGACATCGCCACCACTATAATAAATGTATTAACCCCTAAACCGCCGCACTCCCGCCTCGCAAACACTATAATACATTTTATTAACCCCTAATCTGCCCTCCCTAACATCGCCGCCACCTACCTACAATTATTAACCCCTAATCTCCCACCCCCAACGTTGCTGCTACTATTATAAAGTTATTAACCCCTAAACCTAAGTCTAACCCTAACACCCCCCTAACTTAAATATAATTTAAATTAAACGAAATAAATTTACTATCATTAAATAAATTATTCCTATTTAAAAATAAATACTTACCTGTAAAATAAACCCTAATATAGCTACAATATAACTAATAGTTACATTGTAGCTATTTTAGGATTTATATTTATTTTACAGGCAACTTTGTATTTATTTTAACTAGGTACAATAGCTATTAAATAGTTAATAACTATTTAATAGCTACCTAGTTAAAATAATTACAAAATTACCTGTAAAGTGAATCCTAACCTAAGTTACAAATACACCTAACACAACACTATCAATAAATTAATTAAATAAATTACCTACAATTATCTAAACTAAAATACAATTAAATAAACTAAACTATAATACAAAAACAAACAAACACTAAATTACAGAAAATAAAAAAATTACAAGAAGTTTAAACTAATTACACCTAATCTAAGCCCCCTAATAAAATAAAAAAGCCCCCCAAAATAATAAAATGCCCTACCCTATCCTAAATTACAAAGTAATCAGATCTTTTACCAGCCCTTTAAAGGGCCTTTTGCGGGGCATTGCCCCAAAGTAATCAGCTCTTTTATCTGTAAATAAAAATACAATACCCCCCAAAATTACAACCCACCACCCACATACCCCTACTCTAAAACCCACCCAACCCCCCCTTAAAAAAACCTAACACTAACCCCCTGAAGATCTCCCTACCTTGAGTCGTCTTCACCCAGCTGAGCTGAATTCTTCATCCAAGTGGGGCAGAAGAGGTCTTTCATCCGATTGAAGTCTTCATCCAAGCGAAATCTTCTATATTCATCCATTCGGAGCGGAGCAGCAGCATCCTGAAGACCTCCGATGCGGAACATCCATCCTGGCCTACGCCTTCCCGACGAATAACGGTTCCTTTAAATGACGTCATCCAAGATGGCGTCCCTCGAATTCCGATTGGCTGATAGGATTCTATCAGCCAATAGGAATTAAGGTAGGAAAAATCTGATTGACCTCGCATTCTATTGGCTGATCGGAACAGAAATAGAAATTTCCGATTGGCTGATAGAATCCTATCAGCCAATCGGAATTCGAGGGACGACATCTTGGATGACGTCATTTAAAGGAACGGTCATTCGTCGGGAAGTTGTCGGCCAGGATGGATGTTCCGCGTCGGAGGTCTTCAGGATGCTGCCGCTCTGCTCCGGATGGATGAAGATATAAGATTACGCTTGGATGAAGACTTCAAACTCGTGGAAGACCTCGTCTGCCCTGCTTGGATGAAGACTTCAACCGGATGGAGGACCTCTTCTGCCCCGCTTGGATGAAGAATTCGGCTCGGCTGGGTGAAGATGACTCAAGGTAGGGAGATTAGTGTTAGGTTTTTTTAAGGGGGTTTGGGTGGGTTTTAGAGTAGGGGTATGTGGGTGGTGGGTTGTAATGTTGGGGGGGTATTGTATTTTTATTTACAGGTAAAAGTGCTGATTGCTTTGGGGTAATTTTGTAATAATTTTAACTAGGTAGCTATTAAATAGTTATTAACTATTTAATAGCTATTGTACCTAGTTAAAATAAATACAAAGTTGCCTGTAAAATAAATATAAATCCTAAAATAGCTACAATGTAACTATTAGTTATATTGTAGCTATATTAGGGTTTATTTTACAGGTAAGTATTTATTTTTAAATAGGAATAATTTATTTAATGATAGTAAATTTATTTTGTTTAATTTAAATTATATTTAAGTTAGGGGGGTGTTAGGGTTAGGGTTAGACTTAGGTTTAGGGGTTAATAACTTTATTATAGTAGCAGCGACGTTGGGGGCGGGAGATTAGGGGTTAATAATTGTAGGTAGGTGGTGGCGATGTTAGGGAGGGCAGATTAGGGGTTAATAAAATTTATTATAGTGTTTACGAGGCAGGAGTGCGGTGGTTTAGGGGTTAATACATTTATTATAGTGGCGGTGATGTCCGGTCGGCAGATTAGGTGTTAATAAGTGTAGGTAGGTGGCGGCAACGTTGGGGGGGCAGATTAGGGGGCAATAAATATAATATAGGTGTCGGCGATGTTAGGGGCAGCAGATTAGGGGTTCATAGCTATAATGTAGGTGGCAGCGGTGTCCGGAACTGCAGATTAGGGGTAAATAATAAAATGCAGGCGATAGCGGGGGCGGCAGATTAGAGGTTAATAAGTGTAAGGTTAGGGGTGTTTAGACTTGGGGCTCATGTTAGGGTGTTAGGTGTAGACTTAGAGAGTGTTTCCCCATAGGAAACAATGGGGCTGCCTTAGGAGCTGAACGCTGCTTTTTTTTCAGGTGTTAGGTTTTTTTTCAGCCAGCTCATCCTCATTGTTTCCTATGGGGATATCGTGTATGTTTTTCCAGCTTACCGCTACCGTATGCAACGCTGGTATTGAGGGTTGAAGTGGAGCTAAATTTGGCTCAACGCTCACTTTTCTGAGGCTAACGCAGCCATTCAGACAACTCGTAATACCAGCGTTGTCTTAAGGATGCGCTGGGAAAAAAAGGCTCGTTAGCACCGCAGGTCTTTACCGACAAAACTCTAAATCTAGAGGTTAGTTTGCATATATATGCACAAACAGTAATTAATGCCTAAAACTTGCAACTTGTCTATCACCTGTGCTGCTCTGCTTAATTCTGACATACAGCTTTTTATAATATTATGTACTGTGAACCTGCAACAAACTTGAATTTGCATCTAAGTGTCAATCTTCTACCAGTTTACTCTGAAGCCTGAACATTCCACATTGCTATATTTTTCTCTCATTGAATCCTGCAGCTACTCCTATTAACTAACTATAAGTCACAGTGAAGCCAGATTATATATTATACAAATGTTGCACTCTCCATTAATTCTTCAATAACTTCTAGCAACTATGAATCACAGAATATCATCTATCCACGTCCAGGATACTCTTCCCCGGGTCAGGGGTCAGTGTCTTCAAATCCCTACCACTGCCCCGAGGGTCTGTGTCCTGAGCGCATGTAAACCGGATCATGACATGTAATTAGTTTAAATATCTTGTAATTTGTTTATTATTTTCTGTAATATAGTGTTTTGGTTTTTTGTACTTTAGCTAATTTAATTTAGGTAATTGTATTTAATTTAGTTAATTTATTTAATTATAGTGTAGTGTTAGGTGTTGTGGTAACTTAGGTTAGGTTTTATTTTACAGGTATTTTTGTATTTATTTTTGCTAGGTAGTTATTAAATAGTTAATAACTATTTAGTAACTATTCTACCTAGTTAAAATAAATTCAAACTTGCCTGTAAAATTAAAATAAACCCTAAGCTAGATACAATGTAACTATTATTATATTGTAGCTATCTTACGGCTAGATTTAGAGTTTTGTCGGTAACGACCCGCGTAGCTAACGCTGGCTTTTTTCTGGCCGCACCTTTTAAATAACTCTGGTATTGAGAGTTCACAGATTGGCTGCGTTAGGCTCCAAAAAGGGAGCGTACAGGCAGATTAGGGGTTAATAAGTGTAGGCAGGTGGAGGCGACGTTGAGGGGGGCAGATTAGGGGTTAATAAATATAATATAGGGGTCGGCGGTGTTAGGGGCAGCAGATTAGGGGTAAATAGCTATAATGTAGCTGGCGGCGGCGTGCGGACAGCAGATTAGGGGTTAATAATAATATGCAGGGGTCAGCGATAGCGGGGGCGGCAGATTAGGGGTTAATAAATATAATATAGGGGTCGGCGGTGTTAGGGGCAGCAGATTAGGGGTACATAGGGATAACGTAGTTGGCGGCAGTGTACGGAGCGGAAGATTAGGGGTTAAAATTTTTTATAGAGTGGCGGCGATGTGGGGGGGCCTCGGTTTAGGGGTACATAGGTAGTTTATGGGTGTTAGTGTACTTTAGAGCACAGTAGTTAAGAGCTTTATGAACCGGCGTTAGCCCAGAAAGCTCTTAACTACTGACTTTTTTCTGTGGCTGGAGTTTTGTCGTTAGATTTCTAACGCTCACTTCAGACATGACTCTAAATACCGGAGTTAGAAAGATCCCATTGAAAAGATAGGATACGCAATTGACGTAAGGTGATCTGCGGTATGGAAAAGTCGCGGCTGAAAAGTGAGCGTTAGACCCTTTCCTGACTGACTCCAAATACCGGCGGTAGCCTAAAACCAGCGTTAGGAGCCTCTAACGCTGGTTTTCACGGCTACCGCCAAACTCTAAATCTAGGCCTTACGGCTAGATTTAGAGTTTTGTCGGTAACGACCCGCATAGTTAACGCTGGCTTTTTTCTGGCCGCACCTTTTAAATAACTCTGATATTGAGAGTTCACAGAATGGCTGCGTTAGGCTCCAAAAAGGGAGCGTACAGGCATATTTACCGCCACTGCAACTCTCGATACCAGAGTTGCTTACGGACGTGGCCAGCTTCAAAAACGTGCTCGTGCGCGATTCCCCCATAGAAAACAATGGGGCTGTTTGAGCTGAAAAAAAACCTAACACCTGCAAAAAAGCCGCGTTCAGCTCCTAACGCAGCCCCATTGTTTGCTATGGGGAAACACTTCCTACGTCTGCACCTAACACTCTAACATGTACCCCGAGTCTAAACACCCCTAACCTTACGCTTATTAACCCCTAATCTGCCGCCCCCGCTATCGCTGACTCCTGCATATTATTTTTAACCCCTAATCTGCCGCTCCGTACACCCCCGCCACCTACATTATCCCTATGTACCCCTAATCTGCTGCCCTAACATCGCCGACCCCTATATTATATTTATTAACCCCTAATCTGCCGCCCCCAACGTCGCCTCCACCTAACTACACTTATTAGCCCCTAATCTACCGACCGGACCTGAGCACTACTATAATAAATGTATTAACCCCTAATCCGCCTCACTCCCGCCTCAATAACCCTATAATAAATAGTATTAACCCCTAATCTGCCCTCCCTAACATTGCCGACACCTAACTTCAAGTATTAACCCCTAATCTGCCGACAGGAGCTCACCGCTATTCTAATAAATGTATTAACCCTTAAAGCTAAGTCTAACCCTAACACTAACACCCCCCTAAGTTAAATATAATTTAAATCTAACGAAATAAATTAACTCTTATTAACCCCTTAATGACCACAATGTACCCTGTATGTCACTGGTCGTTAAGGTTTTTTTCAGGACATAATAGCACAAGTCTAACAAGAACACGCTATTAATGCCCTCCCTCCAGTAGGCTTTGTGGAACAGAGCAGTCTCAACGCTGGTGGCAAGACCGCGCTATAAAACAATCAAGTCCAAAAAAATGGCCAGTGACATACAGGGTACGTCGCTGGTCCTTAAGGGGTTAAATAAATTATTCCTATTTAAAGCTAAATACTTACCTGTAAAATAAATCCTAATATAGCTACAATATAAATTATAATTATATTATAGCTATTTTAGGATTTATATTTATTTTACAGGTAACTTTGTATTTATTTTAACCAGGTACAATAGCTATTAAATAGTTAAGAACTATTTAATAGCTAAAATAGTTAAAATAATTACATAATTAACTGTAAAATAAATCCTAACCTAAGTTACAATTAAACCTAACACTACACTATCAATAAATTAATTAAATAAAATACCTACAATTATCTACAATTAAACCTAACACTACACTATCAATAAATTAATTAAATACAATACCTACAAATAAATACAATTAAATAAACTAACTAAAGTACAAAAATAAAAAAGAACTAAGTTACAAAAAATAAAAAAATATTTACAAACATTAGAAAAAAATTACAACAATTTTAAACTAATTACACCTACTCTAAGCCCCCTAATAAAATAACAAAGACCCCCAAAATAAAAAAATGCCCTACCCTATTCTAAATTACAAAAGTTCAAAGCTCTTTTACCTTACCAGCCCTGAACAGGGCCCTTTGCGGGGAATGCCCCAAATAATTCAGCTCTTTTGCCTGTAAAAAAAACGCATACAATACCCCCCCCCAACATTACAACCCACCACCCACATACCCCTAATCTAACCCAAACCCCCCTTAAATAAACCTAACACTAAGCCCCTGAAGATCTTCCTACCTTATCTTCACCATACCAGGTTCACCGATCGATCCAGAAGAGCTCCTCCGATGTCTTGATCCAAGCCCAAGCGGGGGGCTGAAGAGGTCCATGATCCGGCTGAAGTCTTCATCCAAGCGGGAGCTGAAGAGGTCCATGATCCGGCTGAAGTCTTCATCCAAGCGGGAGCTGAAGAGGTCCATGATCCGGCTGAAGTCTTCTATCAACGGCATCTTCAATCTTCTTTCTTCAGGATCCGTGTTCATCCCACCGACGCGGAACATCCATCTTCACCGACGACTTCCCGACGAATGACGGTTCCTTTAAGGGACGTCATCCAAGATGGAGTCCCTCCAATTCCGATTGACTGATAGGATTCTATCAGCCAATCGGAATTAAGGTAGGAAAATTCTGATTGGCTGATGGAATCAGCCAATCAGAATCAAGTTCAATCCGATTGGCTGATCCGATCAGCCAATCAGATTGAGCTCGCATTCTATTGGCTGTTCCGATCAGCCAATAGAATGCAAGCTCAATCTGATTGGCTGATCGGATTAGCCAATCGGATTGAACTTGATTCTGATTGGCTGATTTCATCAGCCAATCAGAATTTTCCTACCTTAATTCCGATTGGCTGATAGAATCCTATCAGCCAATCGGAATTCGAGGGATGCCATCTTGGATGACGTCCCTTAAAGGAACTGTCATTCTTCAGTTGGACATCGTCGGAAGAAGATTGATCCGCGCTGGAGGTCTTCACGATGGAGCCGGTCCTCATCGGATGAAGATAGAAGATGCCGCTTGGATCAAGATGGTTGCCGGTCTGGATCGCCTCTTCTTCCCGGATAGGATGAAGATTTTGGAGCCTCTTCTGGACCTCTTCAGCCGCCGGATGATGGATGTCTAGCCCCCGCTTGGGTTGGATGAAGATTTTGGAGCCAGGACCGATCGGTGATACCCGGTGAGGTGAAGATAAGGTAGGAAGATCTTCAGGGGCTTAGTGTTAGGTTTATTTAAGGGGGGTTTGGGTTAGATTAGGGGTATGTGGGTGGTGGGTTGTAATGTTGGGGGGGGTATTGTATGTGTTTTTTTACAGGCAAAAGAGCTGAATTTCTTGGGGCATGCCCCGCAAAGGGCCCTGTTCAGGGCTGGTAAGGTAAAAGAGCTTTGAACTTTTGTAATTTAGAATAGGGTAGGGCATTTTTTTATTTTGGGGGTCTTTGTTATTTTATTAGGGGGCTTAGAGTAGGTTTAATTAGTTTAAAATTGTTGTAATATTTTTCTAATTTTTGTAAATATTTTTTTATTTTTTGTAACTTAGTTCTTTTTTATTTTTTGTACTTTAGTTAGTTTATTTAATTGTATTTATTTGTAGGAATTGTATTTAATTAATGTATTGATAGTGTAGTGTTAGGTTTAATTGTAGATAATTGTAGGTATTGTATGTAATTAATTTATTGATAGTGTAGTGTTAGGTTTAATTGTAACTTAGGTTAGGATTTATTTTACAGGCGATTTTGTAATTATTTTAACTATTTTAGCTATTAAATAGTTCTTAACTATTTAATAGCTATTGTACCTGGTTAAAATAAATACAAAGTTGCCTGTAAAATAAATATTAATCCTAAAATAGCTATAATTATAATTTATGTTGTAGCTATATTAGGGTTTATTTTACAGGTAAGTATTTAGATTTAAATACGAATAATTTATTTAATAAGAGTTAATTTATTTCGTTAGAATAAAATTATATTTAATTTAGGGGGGTGTTAGGGTTAGGGTTAAAATTAGCTTTAGGGGTTAAAAAATTTATTAGAGTAGCGGTGAGCTCCGATCGGCAGGTTAGGGGTTAATACTTGAAGTTAGGTGTCGACGATGTTAGGGAAGGCAGATTAGGGGTTAATACTATTTATTATAGGGTTATTGAGGCGGGAGTGAGGCGGATTAGGGGTTAATAGCTTTATTATAGTAGCGGTGCGGTCCGCTCGGCAGATTAGGGGTTAATAAGTGTAGGCAGGTGGAGGCGACGTTGAGGGGGGCAGATTAGGGGTTAATAAATATAATATAGGGGTCGGCGGTGTTAGGGGCAGCAGATTAGGGGTAAATAGCTATAATGTAGCTGGCGGCGGCATGCGGACGGCAGATTAGGGGTTAATAATAATATGCAGGGGTCAGCGATAGCGGGGACGGCAGATTAGGGGTTAATAAATATAATATAGGGGTCGGTGGTGTTAGGGGCAGCAGATTAGGGGTACATAGGGATAACGTAGTTGGCGGCAGTGTACGGAGCGGAAGATTAGGGGTTAAAAATTTTTATAGAGTGGCGGCGATGTGGGGGGCCTCGGTTTAGGGGTACATAGGTAGTTTATGGGTGTTAGTGTACTTTAGAGCACAGTAGTTAAGAGCTTTATGAACCGGCGTTAGCCCAGAAAGCTCTTAACTACTGACTTTTTTCTGCGGCTGGAGTTTTGTCGTTAGATTTCTAACGCTCACTTCAGACATGACTCTAAATACCGGAGTTAGAAAGATCCCATTGAAAAGATAGGATACGCAATTGACGTAAGGGGATCTGCGGTATGGAAAAGTCGCGGCTGAAAAGTGAGCGTTAGACCCTTTCCTGACTGACTCCAAATATCGGCGGTAGCCTAAAACCAGCGTTAGGAGCCTCTAACGCTGGTTTTCACGGCTGCCGCCAAACTCTAAATCTAGGCCTTACGGCTAGATTTAGAGTTTTGTCGGCAACGACCCGCATAGCTAACGCTGGCTTTTTTCTGGCCGCACCTTTTAAATAACTCTGGTATTGAGAGTTCACAGAATGGCTGCGTTAGGCTCCAAAAAGGGAGCGTACAGGCATATTTACCGCCACTGCAACTCTCGATACCAGAGTTGCTTACGGACGTGGCCAGCTTCAAAAACGTGCTCGTGCGCGATTCCCCCATAGAAAACAATGGGGCTGTTTGAGCTGAAAAAAAACCTAACACCTGCAAAAAAGCCGCGTTCAGCTCCTAACGCAGCCCCATTGTTTGCTATGGGGAAACACTTCCTACGTCTGCACCTAACACTCTAACATGTACCCCGAGTCTAAACACCCCTAACCTTACACTTATTAACCCCTAATCTGCTGCCCCCGCTATCGCTGACTCCTGCATATTATTTTTAACCCCTAATCTGCCGCTCCGTACACCCCCGCCACCTACATTATCCCTATGTACCCCTAATCTGCTGCCCTAATATCGCCGACCCCTATATTATATTTATTAACCCCTAATCTGCCGCCCCCAACGTCTCCTCCACCTAACTACACTTATTAACCCCTAATCTACCGACCGGACCTGAGCGCTACTAAAATAAATGTATTAACCCCTAATCAGCCTCACTCCCGCCTCAATAACCCTATAATAAATAGTATTAACCCCTAATCTGCCCTCCCTAACATTGCCGACACCTAACTTCAAGTATTAACCCCTAATCTGCCGACAGGAGCTCACCGCTATTCTAATAAATGTATTAACCCCTAAAGCTAAGTCTAACCCTAACACTAACACCCCCCTAAGTTAAATATAATTTAAATCTAACGAAATAAATTAACTCTTATTAAATAAATTATTCCTATTTAAAGCCAAATACTTACCTGTAAAATAAATCCTAATATAGCTACAATATAAATTATAATTATATTATAGCTATTTTAGGATTTATATTTATTTTACAGGTAACTTTGTATTTATTTTAACCAGGTACAATAGCTATTAAATAGTTAAGAACTATTTAATAGCTAAAATAGTTAAAATAATTACATAATTAACTGTAAAATAAATCCTAACCTAAATTACAATTAAACCTAACACTACACTATCAATAAATTAATTAAATAAAATACCTACAATTATCTACAATTAAACCTAACACTACACTATCAATAAATTAATTAAATACAATACCTACAACTAAATAAAATTAAATAAACTAACTAAAGTACAAAAAATAAAAAAGAACTAAGTTACAAAAAATAAAAAAATATTTACAAACATTAGAAAAAAATTACAACAATTTTAAACTAATTACACCTACTCTAAGCCCCCTAATAAAATAACAAAGACCCCCAAAATAAAAAAATGCCCTACCCTATTCTAAATTACAAAAGTTCAAAGCTCTTTTACCTTACCAGCCCTGAACAGGGCCCTTTGCGGGGCATGCCCCAAATAATTCAGCTCTTTTGCCTGTCAAAAAAACACATACAATACCCCCCCCCAACATTACAACCCACCACCCACATACCCCTAATCTAACCCAAACCCCCCTTAAATAAACCTAACACTAAGCCCCTGAAGATCTTCCTACCTTATCTTCACCATACCAGGTTCACCGATCGATCCAGAAGAGCTCCTCCGATGTCTTGATCCAAGCCCAAGCGGGGGGCTGAAGAGGTCCATGATCCGGCTGAAGTCTTCATCCAAGCGGGAGCTGAAGAGGTCCATGATCCGGCTGAAGTCTTCATCCAAGCGGGAGCTGAAGAGGTCCATGATCCGGCTGAAGTCTTCTATCAACGGCATCTTCAATCTTCTTTCTTCAGGATCCGTGTTTATCCCGCTGACGCGGGGTTAATACTATTTATTATAGGGTTATTGAGGCGGGAGTGAGGCGGATTAGGGGTTAATAGCTTTATTATAGTAGCGGTGCGGTCCGCTCGGCAGATTAGGGGTTAATAAGTGTAGGCAGGTGGAGGCGACGTTGAGGGGGGCAGATTAGGGGTTAATAAATATAATATAGGGGTCGGCGGTGTTAGGGGCAGCAGATTAGGGGTAAATAGCTATAATGTAGCTGGCGGCGGCGTGCGGACGGCAGATTAGGGGTTAATAATAATATGCAGGGGTCAGCGATAGCGGGGGCGGCAGATTAGGGGTTAATAAATATAATATAGGGGTCGGCGGTGTTAGGGGCAGCAGATTAGGGGTACATAGGGATAACGTAGTTGGCGGCAGTGTACGGAGCGGAAGATTAGGGGTTAAAAAATTTTATAGAGTGGCGGCGATGTGGGGGGGCCTCGGTTTAGGGGTACATAGGTAGTTTATGGGTGTTAGTGTACTTTAGAGCACAGTAGTTAAGAGCTTTATGAACCGGCGTTAGCCCAGAAAGCTCTTAACTACTGACTTTTTTCTGCGGCTGGAGTTTTGTCGTTAGATTTCTAACGCTCACTTCAGACATGACTCTAAATACTGGAGTTAGAAAGATCCCATTGAAAAGATAGGATACGCAATTGACGTAAGGGGATCTGCGGTATGGAAAAGTCGCGGCTGAAAAGTGAGCGTTAGACCCTTTCCTGACTGACTCCAAATATCGGCGGTAGCCTAAAACCAGCGTTAGGAGCCTCTAACGCTGGTTTTCACGGCTACCGCCAAACTCTAATTCTAGGCCTTACGGCTAGATTTAGAGTTTTGTCGGCAACGACCCGCATAGCTAACGCTGGCTATTTTCTGGCCGCACCTTTTAAATAACTCTGGTATTGAGAGTTCACAGAATGGCTGCGTTAGGCTCCAAAAAGGGAGCGTACAGGCATATTTACCGCCACTGCAACTCTCGATACCAGAGTTGCTTACGGACGTGGCCAGCTTCAAAAACGTGCTCGTGCGCGATTCCCCCATAGAAAACAATGGGGCTGTTTGAGCTGAAAAAAAAACCTAACACCTGCAAAAAAGCCGCGTTCAGCTCCTAACGCAGCCCCATTGTTTGCTATGGGGAAACACTTCCTACGTCTGCACCTAACACTCTAACATGTACCCCGAGTCTAAACACCCCTAACCTTACACTTATTAACCCCTAATCTGCCGCCCCTGCTATCGCTGACTCCTGCATATTATTTTTAACCCCTAATCTGCCGCTCCGTACACCCCCGCCACCTACATTATCCCTATGTACCCCTAATCTGCTGCCCTAATATCGCCAACCCCTATATTATATTTATTAACCCCTAATCTGCCGCCCCCAACGTCGCCTCCACCTAACTACACTTATTAACCCCTAATCTACCGACCGGACCTGAGCGCTACTAAAATAAATGTATTAACCCCTAATCAGCCTCACTCCCGCCTCAATAACCCTATAATAAATAGTATTAACCCCTAATCTGCCCTCCCTAACATTGCCGACACCTAACTTCAAGTATTAACCCCTAATCTGCCGACAGGAGCTCACCGCTATTCTAATAAATGTATTAATCCCTAAAGCTAAGTCTAACCCTAACACCCCCCCTAAGTTAAATATAATTTAAATCTAACGAAATAAATTAACTCTTATTAAATAAATTATTCCTATTTAAAGCTAAATACTTACCTGTAAAATAAATCCTAATATAGCTACAATATAAATTATAATTATATTATAGCTATTTTAGGATTTATATTTATTTTACAGGTAACTTTGTATTTATTTTAACCAGGTACAATAGCTATTAAATAGTTAAGAACTATTTAATAGCTAAAATAGTTAAAATAATTACAAAATTACCTGTAAAATAAATCCTAACCTAAATTACAATTAAACCTAACACTACACTATCAATAAATTAATTAAATAAAATACCTACAATTATCTACAATTAAACCTAACACTACACTATCAATAAATTAATTAAATACAATACCTACAACTAAATAAAATTAAATAAACTAACTAAAGTACAAAAAATAAAAAAGAACTAAGTTACAAAAAATAAAAAAATATTTACAAACATTAGAAAAAAATTACAACAATTTTAAACTAATTACACCTACTCTAAGCCCCCTAATAAAATAACAAAGACCCCCAAAATAAAAAAATGCCCTACCCTATTCTAAATTACAAAAGTTCAAAGCTCTTTTACCTTACCAGCCCTGAACAGGGCCCTTTGTGGGGCATGGCCCAAATAATTCAGCTCTTTTGCCTGTCAAAAAAACACATACAATACCCCCCCCAACATTACAACCCACCACCCACATACCCCTAATCTAACCCAAACCCCCCTTAAATAAACCTAACACTAAGCCCCTGAAGATCTTCCTACCTTATCTTCACCATACCAGGTTCACTGATCGATCCAGAAGAGCTCCTCCGATGTCTTGATCCAAGCCCAAGCGGGGGGCTGAAGAGGTCCATGATCCGGCTGAAGTCTTCATCCAAGCGGGAGCTGAAGAGGTCCATGATCCGGCTGAAGTCTTCATCCAAGCGGGAGCTGAAGAGGTCCATGATCCGGCTGAAGTCTTCTATCAACGGCATCTTAAATCTTCTTTCTTCAGGATCCGTGTTTATCCCGCCGACGCGGAACATCCATCTTCACCGACGACTTCCCAACGAATGACGGTTCCTTTAAGGGACGTCATCCAAGATGGCGTCCCTCGAATTCTGATTGGCTGATAGGATTCTATCAGCCAATCAGAATTAAGGTAGGAAAATTCTGATTGGCTGATGGAATCAGCCAATCAGAATCAAGTTCAATCCGATTGGCTGATTCAATCAGCCAATCAGATTGAGCTTGCATTCTATTGGCTGTTCCGATCAGCCAATAGAATGCGAGCTCAATCTGATTGGCTGATCGGATCAGCCAATCGGATTGAACTTGATTCTGATTGGCTGATTCCATCAGCCAATCAGAATTTTCCTACCTTAATTCCGATTGGCTGATAGAATCCTATCAGCCAATCGGAATTCGAGGGACGCCATCTTGGATGACGTCCCTTAAAGGAACCGTCATTCTTCAGTTGGACGTCGTCGGAAGAAGATTGATCCGCGCTGGAGGTCTTCACGATGGAGCCGGTCCTCATCGGATGAAGATAGAAGATGCCGCTTGGATCAAGATGGTTGCCGGTCTGGATCGCCTCTTCTTCCCGGATAGGATGAAGATTTTGGAGCCTCTTCTGGACCTCTTCAGCCGCCGGATGATGGATGTCTAGCCCCTGCTTGGGTTGGATGAAGATTTTGGAGCCAGGACCGATCGGTGATACCCGGTGAGGTGAAGATAAGCTAGGAAGATCCTCAGGGGCTTAGTGTTAGGTTTATTTAAGGGGGCTTTGGGTTAGATTAGGGGTATGTGGGTGGTGGGTTGTAATGTTGGGGGGGTATTGTATGTGTTTTTTTACAGGCAAAAGAGCTGAATTTCTTGGGGCATGTCCCGCAAAGGGCCCTGTTCAGGGCTGGTAAGGTAAAAGAGCTTTGAACTTTTGTAATTTAGAATAGGGTAGGGCATTTTTTTATTTTGGGGGTCTTTGTTATTTTATTAGGGGGCTTAGAGTAGGTGTAATTAGTTTAAAATTTTTGTAATATTTTTCTAATGTTTGTAAATATTTTTTTATTTTTTGTAACTTAGTTCTTTTTTATTCTTTGTACTTTAGTTTATTTAATTGTATTTATTTGTAGGAATTGTATTTAATTAATTTATTGATAGTGTAGTGTTAGGTTTAATTGTAGATAATTGTAGGTATTGTATTTAATTAATTTATTGATAGTGTAGTGTTAGGTTTAATTGTAACTTAGGTTAGGATTTATTTTACAGGTAATTTTGTAATTATTTTAACTATTTTAGCTATTAAATAGTTCTTAACTATTTAATAGCTATTGTACCTGGTTAAAATAAATACAAAGTTGCCTGTAAAATAAATATTAATCCTAAAATAGCTATAATATAATTATAATTTATGTTGTAGCTAAATTAGGTTTATTTTACAGGTAAGTATTTAGATTTAAATAGGAATAATTTATTTAATAAGAGTTAATTTATTTTGTTAGAATAAAATTATATTTAACTTAGGGGGGTGTTAGGGTTAGGGTTAAAATTTGCTTTAGGGGTTAAAAAATTTATTAGAGTAGCGGTGAGCTCCGATCGGCAGATTAGGGGTTAATACTTGAAGTTAGGTGTCGGCGATGTTAGGGAGGGCAGATTAGGGGTTAATACTATTTATTATAGGGTTATTGAGGCGGGAGTGAGGCGGATTAGGGGTTAATAACTTTATTATAGTAGCGGTGTGGTCCGCTCGGCAGATTAGGGGTTAATAAGTGTAGGCAGGTGGAGGCGACGTTGAGGGGGGCAGATTAGGGGTACATAGCTATAATGTAGCTGGCAGCGGCGTGCGGACGGCAGATTAGGGGTTAATAATAATATGCAGGGGTCAGCGATAGCGGGGGCGGCAGATTAGCGGTTAATAAATATAATATAGGGGTCGGCGGTGTTAGGGGCAGCAGATTAGGGGTACATAGGGATAACGTAGTTGGCGGCAGTGTACGCAGCGGAAGATTAGGGGTTAAAAAATTTTATAGAGTGGCGGCGATGTGGGGGGACCTCGGTTTAGGGGTACATAGGTAGTTTATGGGTGTTAGTGTACTTTAGAGCACAGTAGTTAAGAGCTTTATGAACCGGCGTTAGCCCAGAAAGCTCTTAACTACTGACTTTTTTCTGCGGCTGGAGTTTTGTCGTTAGATTTCTAACGCTCACTTCAGCCACGACTCTAAATACCGGAGTTAGAAAGATCCCATTGAAAAGATAGGATACGCAATTGACGTAAGGGGATCTGCGGTATGGAAAAGTCGCGGCTGAAAAGTGAGCGTTAGACCCTTTCCTGACTGACTCCAAATACCGGCGGTAGCCTAAAACCAGCGTTAGGAGCCTCTAACGCTGGTTTTCACGGCTACCGCCAAACTCTAAATCTAGGTCTTAGGGTTTTATTTTATAGGTAAGTATTTAGTTTTAAATAGGAATTATTTAGTTAATGATAGGAATTTTATTAGATTTGTTTAAATTATATTTAAGTTAGGGGGTGTTAGGGTTAGACTTAGGTTTAGGGGTTAATAAATTTAGTATAGTGGCGGCGACGTTGGGGGCGACAGACTAGGGGTTAATAAATGTAGGTAGGTGGCGGTGATGTTAGGGACAGCAGATTAGGGGTTAATAATATTTAACTAATGTTTGCGAGGCGGGAGTGCGGCGGTTTAGCGGTTAATATGTTTATTATAGTGGAGGCGACGTTGGGGCGGCAGATTAGGGGTTAATAAGTGTAGGTAGGTGGCGGCAACATTGGGGGCAGCAGACTAGGGGTTAATAAATATAATGTAGGTGTCGCTGATGTTGGGGGCAGCAGATTAGGGGTTCATAAGTTTAACCCCTTAAGGATGCATGTTGTACAGTTTAACCCCTTAAGGATGCATGTCGTACGTCACACACAAACTGGTCTTTAAAGACCAGCGACGAACCCTGTACGACATTAGGGGTTTAAAGTGGCTGGAAGCGATCCTGATCACTTCCAGCCACTTTACGGTTATTGCAGTGATGCCTCAATATCGACGCATCCTGCAATAACACCCCATGGCCATTCAATGCAGAGAGAGCCACTCTGTGGCCCTCTCTGCACCGGACATCGATGGCCGGTATTGTTGGTGGGGGGGAGCTGCAGTGGGAGGTGGTTGGGCGGCCATCGATGTGAGCTATGATGTAGAGGGGGGCGGGATCAGGGGCGGGATAGCCGGGCGCGCGCACGGGGGCGGGGGCGGGCGGGTGCACGGGATGGAAGGGGGTGGGAATGGCTACACTACAGAAAATGTTTTTAATAAAAGTGGGGTAAAATTTATTTTAAAAAAAGCATCTAAGGGATCTGGGAGGGGGTGGGGGTTGGTCTTGGGGGGGGGGAAGCTACACTACAGAAAAAATGAATAATTTTTTTTTTTAGTAAACTGGGTACTGGCAGACAGCTGCCAGTACCCAAGATGGCTACCAATAAGGTAGAGGGGGAGGGTTAGAGAGCTGTTTGGGGGGGATCAGGGAGGTTGGGGCCTAAGGGGGGATCCTACACATCATATATGCTAAAAAATGTTTTATTTATTTTTAAATACCTTTTATTTTAGTACTGGCAGACTTTCTGCCAGTACTTAAGATGGCGGGGACAATTGTGGGGTGGGTTTGGGGAGGGAAGAGAGCTGTTTGGGAGGGATCAGGGGGTGTGATGTGTCAGGTGGGAGGCTGATGTCTACATTAAAGCTAAAATTAACCCTGAAGCTCCCTACAAGCTACCTAATTAACCCCTTCACTACTAGACATAATACACGTGTGATGCTCAGCGGTATTTAGCGGTCTTCTAATTACCAAAAAGCAACGCCAAAGTCATATATGTCTGCTATTTCTGAACAAAGGGGATCCCAGAGAAGCGTTTACAACCATTTGTGCCATAATTGCACAAGCTGTTTGTAAATAATTTCAGTGAGAAACCTAAAATTGTGAAAAATAGAACGTTTTTTTTCATTTGATCCCATTTGGCGGTGAAATGGTGGCATGAAATATACCAAGATGGGCCTAGATCAATACTTGGGGTTGTCTACTACACTACACTAAAGCTAAAATTAACCCTAGAAGCTCCCTACATGCTCCCTAATTAACCTCTTCACTGCTGGGCATAATACACGTGTGGGGCGCAGTGGCATTTAGCGGCCTTCTAATTACCAAAAAGCAATGCCAAAGCCATATATGTCTGCTATTTCTGAACAAAGGGGATCCCAGAGAAGCGTTTACAACCATTTATGCCATAATTGCACAAGTTGTTTGCAAATAATTTCAGTGAGAAACCTAAAGTTTGTGAAAAAAATTGTGAAAAAGTGAACAATTTTTTTTTTTTGATCTCATTTGGCGGTGAAATGGTGGCATGAAATATACCAAAATGGGCCTAGATCAATACTTTGGGTTGTCTTCTAATAAAAAATATATACATGTCAAGGGATATTCAGGCATTCCTGAAAGATATCAGTGTCCCAATGTAACTAGCGCTAATATTGAAAAAAAAAGTGGTTTGGAAATAGCAAATTGCTACTTGTACTTATTGCCCTATAACTTGCAAAAAAAGCAAAGAACATGTAAAAATTGGGTATTTCTAAACTCAGGACAAAATTTAGAAACTATTTAACATGGGTGTTTTATGGTGGTTGTAGATGTGTAACAGATTTTGGGGGTCAAAGTTAGAAAAAGTGTGTTTTTTTCAATTTTTTTCTCATATTTTATAAAATTTTTTTTATAGTATATTAGAAGATATGATGAAAATAATGGTATCTTTAGAAAGTCCATTTAATGGTGAGAAAAAGGCTATATAATATGTGTGGGTAAAGTAAATGAGTAAGAGGAAAATTACAGCTAAACACAAACACCGCAGAAATGTAAAAAATAGCCCTGGTCCTTAAAGGGACAGTCAACACCAGAATTTTTGTTGTTTAAAAAGATAGATAATCTCTTTATTACCCATTCCGCAGTTTTGCATAACCAACACAGTTATATTAATACACTTTTTACTTCTGTGACTAACTTGTATCTAAGCATCTTCTGACCACCCCTAATCACATGACTTTTAGTTATTATCTATTGACTTGCATTTTAGCCAATTAGTGAAGTGTCTGCCACTAGCCACGGGCGTGATTACAATGTTATCTATATGGCTGACATGAACTAACTCTCCCCTGATGTGAAAAGCTAATAAAAAAGAGGCGGCCTTCAAGGGCTTAAAAAAAATCATATGAGCCTTCCTAGGTTTGCTTTAAACTAGAATACCAAGAGAACAAAGCAAAATTGTTGATAAAAGTAAATTGGAAAGTTGTTTAAAATTACATGCCCTATTTGAAAAATGAAAGTTTTTTTGGACTTAACTGTCCCTTTAAGGGAAAGAAATTGAAAAATGGCTTTGTCCTTAAGGGGATAATGTAGGTGGCGGTGGTGTCCGGGGCGGCAGATTAGGGGTTAATAAGTATAATGTAGGTGTCGGCAATGTCGGGGGCGGCAGATTAGGGGTTAATAAGTGTAAGATTAGGGGTATTTAGACTCAGGGTTCATGTTAGGGTGTTAGGTGTAAACATAATTTTTATTTCCCCATAGGAATCAATGGGGCTGCATTACTGAGCTAAACTCTGCTTTTTTTGCAGGTGTTAGACTTTTTTTCAGCCGGCTCTCCACGTTGATCCCTATAGGGAAATCGTGCATGAGCACGTACAACCAGCACACCGCTGAGCTGACTTAAGCAGCGTTGGTATTGAAGTGAGATTTGGAGCAAAATTTTGCTCTATGCTCACTTTTTGTCTTTTAACGCCGGGTTTGTAAAAACTCGTAATACCAGCGCTGCAGGGAAGTGAGCGGTGACAATAACGTGCAAGTTAGCACCACACCCCTGTTACCGCAAAACACGTTATCTAGCCGAAAGAGTTGTAAGAATGGATATGTGTTTGTGGGCACATGATTCTTTAATATATATATTATCATTAAAAATTCAATCAAACCAGCTCAAAGAACTACCTGAATTAGTAAAATGATTGGGAAAACCTAGGACAACTAAATGCCTGTGTCTGAGGGTGCTCCGGAGGAATCAAAAAATATAATATCAATATAAAAGGATATTAAAAAAGTAGAGAAAAGATAAGAGAGAAATAATAGGATTCCTTAGCCAGCACTTCCTATATTGTTTCAATATTAATAAAACAGAGAATAAACACCTGTGGGAATATCAAAGACACAGAAAAAATAAAGAATCAGAATGAACAATATCATATAGAATATATAAATTTATTAACTACCTATGTCTAAAACATATACAAAATCCTAGTTTCCCCTAAATATATTAAAAATATAAAACCATGGCCATGGTAGAGAGAAACTCAATATAAGACGTCTATAGGTTACATATACACAGCAATAATGGAAATCATGTCGGTAATAAGCCTTAAATATATACAATGAGATCTACAAGCACCATATTAAACATCAGCTTCAAGTAGCTACATTCATTTAACACAAAGGCTCTGCTTCAGAACTGACATAGATCAATTGATAGATCTTATAACGTAGATACTTAGTTTCAGTAACGAGCATGCATGTCTAATACAGACGTCAAAATAAATACAGCCCAGCAGTGTTCAGCAGGTAATTCTAGTGCACATAGTGGTGGAGCAAATTAGAAATAGTTTTTGTCATAAGCAGTTAAATGCAGGTTAATGACTGTAGTAGTAAGCAGTTCATGCAAGTTAGTAGCAGTCATATATAGCAGCGAAGTATAATGGAATTACAGTCCCACAATGTCGTTGTACATAGTAACATAGTAAGTGATTTTATATAAGAGCACACACATACAGAACAGTGTACATCTTGACTGTTTACAAGTGAAGAGCAACATGATCAGTGATTTTATATAAGAACAGGCTTACACATTATCAATTTTGCTATGCAATGTTCCTTCCCTGCAGTAAGCAAGGGAGGGAAATAACTGTACAATGTATTTGAGTCCAGAACTGCAGTGGCACAATACTGATAGACAACTAGTGAACTATAATATCCCAGAATGCTCTGTAACTCCCAGAATACTGTACTTCTTCCTCTGAAACTGAATTACATTCAAAGGATTAAAATACATAGAAACGGACATTAAATTGTCTTTTTTTCTGCAGTTTTACTCCAGGTGGGGAAGAAAATCCAGAGGGGGCAAATGCCCCATCTTGCACCCTTGTGGACGCCCATGTAACTGGCGCCAAAACCTGATGAACAAATATACCCAAATCTTCTAATACCCCAAGTATACAAATTTTTAATGATGTGGTATGTAAAGAAATCTCTATTTTACAGATTAAATCACCACCTAAGAACTTAAGCAAAGGGGAAATAAATTATCTGAGATCAAACAGAAGGAGGATGTAACCATTTGCAAAGGTGGCAACATAGTGATATGGCCCACCGAGATGTATTTAAAAGAAATTGATAAACAATTAAAAAAACAAACCTGCTACAAAAACTTTGGAGTTACCCAGTACAACAATTCCACACAGAATATAAAGATCTAATAACATATGCTAAGATGAATATCATTACTGACAAAGAAAACACGTTTCTAACTGTAACAAATCCTGAGATCTCTACATTTTACTTGATACCCAAGGTCCACAAAAATAACAAACATCCATCCGGGACGCTTCAATAGTGTCAGACAATGACAACCTGACTGAAAAAGTGAGTCAGTATGTAAACATTAGCTTAAGCTAATTTTGAACTCAAATGCCATCCTATATAAAAGACACAATGGAGACTTTGCAACAGCTTCAAGATATTCAATTAGGCCCCACCACATGGTTAGTAACGGCAGATGTAGAGACCCTTTACACCAGCATCCATTATGAACTAGGCCTCAAATTTGTAATTAACCATCTGAATATGTCTTCAAAAGAAGATGCTAACCATAACAACTTTGTTATGCGACTACTAGAATTTGTATTAAAGAAAAATGTATTTGTAATTAATAATCAATTTCTATTTACAAACAAGGGGGAAAGCGATGGGCACAGCATGTGCACCTACATATGCAAACCTATTTCTCGCTGGTGGGAGCATAACACAGTTTTTTCTGATACAAATGAAGAATACATCATATTCCCCTTTGGCTAAGGTATATTGATGGCATTATTTTCCTATGGGTGGGCCCCAAACAAGAGCTAGAATCTTTCCTGAAAGTATTGAACAATAACAATCTGAATATTAAACTAACTTATCAGTTAAGTCAAACTGAGATATCTTTCCTCGACTTAAACGTTTTTAAGAAAAAAGACGGTACTAAAGGCACTGACCTATTTAGGAAAGACACAGCTATGAATATGATCCTATTCAGCACTAGTGCTCACTCACCTAGCACTATTAAATCCCTACCCATAGGTGAATTTTTAAGAACATAAAGAAGTTGCTCAGAAGAAGAATTATTCCAAATGAGAGCTAAAGAATTAGAAACCAGACTTTACCAAAGAGGTTACAGCAACACATCTATTAAAAATCTAAAAGTAGAGCAAAGTACACCAATAGACATGTTCTATTAAAGCCTAAGTCACAAAAACAGGATGGCAAAATCAGATTGGTCTTAACATATAATTCCCAGAGCCAGGATGTGTTACATATAGTTGATAAGCACTGGCATATCCTACAATCAGATCATGTACTAAAAGAGTTAATAGGACCTAAAATAGAAGTGAGTTACAGAAGAACCAAAAACTTACAAGATCTAGTAAGCCCTAGCCATTACGAAAGATGCAAGAAAACTACATCAATAACTAATATACCATTGGGTTCATATCCCTGTGGATCATGCATAAGTTGTAAACATTTAAAGAAAACCATATCAGTCACAGACAGATTTAATAAAATTCATAACATACGGTCATTTATAAACTGCAACACCACAGGGATAATTTATGTATTTAAATGCGAATGTCCGAAGGTGTATGTAGGAATGATATCACGTAAATTACGCACAAGATAGCAAGAACACCTTCATAATATAAAGAATGCGGCCAAAGATCTATAAAAAAAGAAAGCGATAACTTCAGTAGCATATAATTTTTACAGATACCATCAAGCAAAAACAGATGGTCTGTAATGTTGACGAGTGCAAAAAATAAGTATTGGAATAAGAGGTGGAGATATGGAGAAAGTATTATTACAAAATTAAAGTAGATAGATATATCTACTAAATTCAGTCCAACCTCATGGACTAAATGAGCACAATAATAATTTCTCCTATCACTAAGAATCCAGAAGTCATAGTAACCAATCCACTGAGAGAAATCCGGAGTCATATCACACACGTGCAATGGAAGTGTCTAATAAATGAGCAATTTGTATAGTATAACAAAAATATAGATATAATCACAGACAAATTCTGATTTCCAAAATGACGAAGATTATTATTATTATTATTGGTTATTTGTAAAGCGCCAACAGATTCCGCAGCGCTATAAACAAATGCGGAGTACAACAAAACAATTATAGAGATCAAATGGGTAGAGGGCCCTGCCAAGAGTTGTACTGTTGTAGTTAGCTCTTAAGAAGGTGATCTACAAACAGCTGGACACTTAGGCTTACATGCTAAGGGGGTTTAGGGGATATCAATAGAGGAGAGGAACTGGTATAAAGAAAGGTTAGTGTAGGTTGTATGCATCCCTGAACAGTAGAGTCTTTAGGGAGTGCTTGAAGTTTTCAAAACTAGGGAAGAGTCTTGTGGAGCGAGGCAGAGAGTTCCACAAAATTGGAGCCAGTCTAGAGAAGTCCTGTAAATGGGAGTGTGATGAGGTAACAAGAGAGGAGGAGAGTAGAAGGTCATGAGCAGTGCGAAGTGGACGAGAGGGAGAGTATCTGGAGACAAGGTCTGAGATATAGGGGGGAGCAGTGCAGTTGAGGGCTTTGCATGTCAGAGTGAGGATTTTGTGTTTAATTCTAGAGGCAAGAGGAAGCCAGTGAAGGGATTGGCAGAGAGATGCAGCAGATGAAGAGCGACTTGTAAGGAAGATGAGCCTGGCAGAGGCATTCATTATGGATTGTAAAGGAGCTAGGCGGCAGGTGGGGAGACCAGAGAGGACAGAGTTGCAGTAGTCGAGGCGGGAAAGGATAAGAGAATGGATTAAAATCTTAGTTGTGTCTTGTGTAAGGAAATGTCTAATTTTAGAGATGTTTTTAAGGTGGAAGCGGCAGGCTTTAGCCAAGGACTGAATGTGAGGAGTGAAAGAAAAATCTGAGTCAAATGTGACCCTGAGACATCGGGAATGCGGGTAGGGGTAATGATGGAGTTGTCAACAGTTATAGAGAGATTGGGGGTGGAGATTTTGGAAGAAGGGGGAAAATAAGGAACTCAGTTTTGGAGAAATTTAGCTTGAGGTAGTGAGAGGACATCCAGGAAGAGATGTGAGAAAGACAGTTAGTGACACGGGTTAGCAAGAAAGGAGATAGGTCTGGTGCAGAGAAGTAGATTTGGATGTTGTCGGCATACAAATAATATTGGAATCCGTGGGACTTTATTAGGGAACAGAATGATGACGTGTAGATTGATAAGATAAGGGGACCGAGGACAGAGCCTTGCAGTACTCCGACAGAAAGTGGTGACGGGGGAATAGGAGGCCCCAGAGAAGGCTACACTAAAGGTACGGTGTGACAGGTAGGAAGAGAGCCACGAGAGGGCTGTGTCACAGATGCCAAAGGATTGGAGGGTTTGGAGCAAAAGAGGGTGGTCAACAGTGTCAAAGGATGCGGACAAATCAAGGAGGATAAACAGAGAGAAGTGGCCTTTTGATTTTGCTATAAGTAGGTAATTGGTAACCTTAACAATTGCTGTCTCTGTGGAGTGATGGGGACGAAATCCAGATTGCAGTGGGTCAGGGAGGGAGTTTAATATAAGGAAATGGGATAGGTGTGTATATACTAGTTTTTCGAGAAGCTTTGATACAAGAGGGAGGAGAGAAATAGGGTTGTAGTTGGATGGGGAGGTTAGATCAAGGGAAGGTTTTTTGAGGGTAGGTGTGACCAGTGCATGTTTCAGAGATGAGGGAAATATATCGGTGCTGAGGGAGAGGTTGAAAATGTGTGTGAATATAGGGGTAAGGGTAGAAGAGAGGGAGGGTAGTAGCTGTGAGGGGATAGGGTCAAGGGGACAGGTAGTGAGGTGAGAGCGCAGTATAAGTGCCGAAACTTATTCCTCAGTAACAGGGGAGAAAGAGCTAAGTTTATGGCTATGTGGGTTGTGGTTGATTGAGAGCGTTTGAGGGGGTGAGAGAATGGAATTATGTTGAGAGCTGATTTAGTTTCTGAAGGAGTCGATTTTGTTATTGAAGTGGCTGGCAAAGTCTTGAGCTGACAGAGAAGTTGTATTAGGAGGTGGAGTTGGGCGGAGAAGAGTATTCAAAGTGGAGAACAGACGTTTTGGGTTTGAAGAAAGATTAGAGATAAGAGTAGAGAAGTAGTGTTGCTTATAGAGATAAAGGGCAGAATAGTAGGAGTTCAAGATGAATTTGTAATGAAGAAAATCATCTGAACTCAGAGATTTTCTCCAGTGCCGCTCAGCAGTACGTGAACATCTGCTTAGGTACGGTGTCAGAGGAGTATGCCAGGGCTGAGGATGAGAGTGTGATTTCCGAGCTATGGTAAGAGGGGCAAGATTGTCAAGGATGGATGCAAGGGTAGAATTATAGTGGCAGATAGATTGGTCAGGGCAGGAACAGGAGGAGAAGGATAAGAGGAGAAGTTTGAGGGAATTAGCAAGCTGTTGCTGATCTAATGACATAATGCTTCTGTAAAGTTTGGTGTGAGGAGTAGAAGGAGGGAGAGACAAAGAGAATATATTTGAAATATGTACACACAAATCACAGCGTAGAGATAAAAAAGGACAATACATATATGGGCTAAAAATAGATCAATCTACCATACAATTCTCTCTCTACCTAAAGTTTTGAGTCTAATCTAGGATCTTTCTGAAATAAATATCTAACATAATACTAATAATAAGACAGAAATAAATATTAGGTAAAATTGCCTGTATAGTCTATAAGACAAATACATTGAATTAATATACTAATATATCGAAACTATGAGAAGCACGTAATAATCCGTATGTAGCTATTTGATATTAGATTGTCATATAACAGTATCATACATAGTTTATTAAAAAGATTATATAGTATCGCCCGAATAATTGTTTTATGATGGCCAGAGTAATAATCCAGATATACAATTATGAGTTATTGCAATTATGCACTTCACGTTAATATTTATGTCAAATAATTTCCAAAATGATTTATTCCATAATTTAGGTATCTAACACCGAATAACGCACATTAATAAATTTAAATAACCACTAACGCACATTTGTTAAATATAGTTAACATTTCAAACAACCTAAATTCGATCTCATCACCATTTTATTTTATAAATCTACAATAAGTTTGAGCTGAAGTTTTTTTGTTTTTAGTTCATCCAGTGAGCACATTATAATCACTTCTAGCATGGATTCGTACAATGCTTTTTATTTAATTCAATTCATTCATATCATCTTGTTCACTGTAGTCACGCAATAATCCATAAATGATACAACATGTGCAAGTAATAGCATGTTTTTTATTCACTGGATTTACCGTATAAGTTAGACATACTAATTAACAATAACGTTGATCTCTGTAAGTAAATTGATACGATTTCCTATTTAAGCCAATAAATAACAAATAACAAGTCAAGTGTTACCATAGACCCGTGAGTAACCAATAGATTACAGCGTAGTGAGATTGGAAAATGATACCAGGATTAAGATTGGGCAAGAGCCAAATCCAGCCCGATTGGTCATGACGTCACAAGAGGCGGAGTAAGCACGTATGTAAAGAGCCAAACAAAGTGCAGCGTCCTTACCCTTTGAGAAAGCCAGGAAGAGGCGAAACATGTCAGGGGTAATTTAGCTGATACAAGCCGGAAAAAGAGATATAATTACTAAGGACACGCTGCAAATGTATGCACATGTCCATTGACCTATAACTATTATTATTTTTTAAGCTTATACACATTATTGTGGGCATTATCATATAGCCAGGGAGGTTTATATAGGCAGAGTAATACCATTTGGTGTTAGTATCACTATATAAGTTAGCCTGAGTTGCACTTTATTAATAGTTATCTAGGAGATAACAAAACTGTTATAATAGGCTATCTAAATAACAGCACCAGAACTGTAAAATTTACACTGAATATTTTCCTATATAGTTACTTTGACAGCTCTAATTAAGGGGACCATAGTATACTTAAAATACAAGAGCCGCAAACCACTTAGTGGGCTCATACATGTCCCAGGCATTACTGATTCACCCCTTACTAAGTGATTTCCATAACCTCAGAAATATCATAACTTTTCAAAAATGTAAAAGCCACATTATTTTGATACACTGGGGCCGATTTATCAAATGTCGGGCGGACATGATTTGCTGTAGCGAATCATGTCCTCCTGACATTGCTAAATACCGACAGCATATGCTGTTGGCATTTATCATTGCACAAGCATGCAATGCCGCCCCCTGCACATCCTGATCGTATCTTAAGACCGCTGCTTCCTGAAGGAAGGCTTGCACGAAATAAGCAGCATCCGCTGCATGATAAATTGGCCCCACTGTGTTAAGTACGTTGAAATGATTTAGATGTCCTCATTTATTTAACCTATGTAATGCCAGATAATTCTGAATAACTTTCCAAAAGAATGTATGTTATTTATCTCTGGTTGCAAGAGGGTTGAAAAATCATTGAAAAATATAAACCTGAAATTCAAAAACCAAAATAGTTATAATGAAGACCAGGTAGGGAATCAACCAGATTTTAATTAAGTTTTCTAGAAAAAGATGTGTATGTTGTGGGAATGTAAACACTATTAAACACTGTTAAAGGACTACTAAAGTCAAAATTAAAGTTTCATAATTCAGGCAGAGCATGCAATTGTAAAATCGTGCACAATATTTTTTGTATGCACACTTTCGGCTAGATTACGAGTTGTGCGTTAGGGTAAAAAAGCAGTCTTGCAGGTTTAGGGTGACCGCACATTTCTTTGGCCTTACCGCAAAACGACTTACGTAAACTTCGTAAGTAAAGTCTTTTTTCTATGGGACTTCCATAGCGCTGATATTACGAGTCTGTCCTGGGAGGCCAAAAAGTGAGCGGTGCAGCCTACCCTGTCAAGATCCCTAACGCATTTAAAAGTCAGTAGTTATGAGTTTTAAACTACAATGCTTTAGCATAAAACTCATAACTAAAGTGCTAAAAAGTACACTAACACCCATAAACTACCTATTAACCCCTAAACCGAGGCCCTCCCACATCGCAAATACCAAAATATAATTTTTAACCCCTAATCTGCCGCTCCGGACACCGCCGCCACCTAAATTATATTTATGAACCCCTAATCTGCTGCCCCCAACATCGCTGACACCTACATTATATTTATTAACCCCTAATCTGCTGCCCCCAATGTCGCCGCCACCTACCTACACTTATTAACCCCTAATCTGCCACCCCAATGTCGCTGCCACTATAATAAACATATTAACCCCTAAACCGCCGCACTTCCGCCTCGCAAATATTAGTTAAATATTATTAACCCCTAATCTGCCATCCCTAACTTCGCAGCCACCTACCTACATTTATTAACCCCTAATCTGCCGCCCCCAACGTCGTCGCCACTATATTAAAGTTATTAACCCCTAAACCTAAGTCTAACCCTAAACCTAACACCCACTAACTTAAATATAATTTAAATAAATCTAAATAAAATTACTATCATTAACTAACGGCTAGATTACGAGTTTTTGTCGGTAAGGCTTGCGGGGCTAACGCTCCTTTTTTTCCCACCACTCCCTTAAACCAACGCTGGTATCACAGGTTTTTTTAAACCTGGCGTTAGCCACAAATAGGTGAGCGTAGAGCAAAATTTAGCTCCACATCTCACCTCAATACCAGCGTTGCTTAAGTCAGCGGTGAGCTGGCTAAACGTGCTCGTGCACGATTTCCCCATAGGAAACAATGGGGCTGAGCTGGGTGAAAAAAATCCTAACACCTGCAAAAAAGCAGCGTTCAGCTCCTAACCCAGCCCCATTGTTTCCTATGGGAAAATAAAAAATATGTCTACACCTAACACCCTAACATGAACCCCGAGTCTAAACACCCCTAATATTACACTTATTAACCCCTAATCTGCCGCCCCCGGCATCATCACCACCTGCATTATACTATTAACCCCTAATCTGCCGCTCTGGACACCGCCGCCACCTACATTATACTTATAAACCCCTAATCTGCTTCCCCCAACATCGCTGACACCTACATTATAGTTATTAACCCCGAATCTGCCCCCCCAACGTCGCTGCAACTATATTAAATTAATAAACCACTAATCTGCCGCCGCCAATGTCGCCGCCACTATAATAAAGTTATTAACCCCTAAACCTAAGTCTAACCCTAACCCTAACAACCCCCTAATTTAAATATAATTTAAATAAATCTAAATAAAATAGCTACAATTAAATAAATTATTCCTATTTAAAACTAAATACTAACATATAAAATAAACCATAAAATAGCTACAATATAACTAATAGTTACATTGTAGCTAGCTTATGATTTATTTTTATTTTACAGGCAACTTTGTATTTATTTTAACTAGGTACAATAGTTATTAAATAGTTATTAACTATTTAATAACTACCTAGCTAAAATAAGTACAAAATTACCTGTAAAATAAATCCTTACCTAAGTTACAATTACACCTAACACTACACTATCATTAAACTAATTACCTAAACTACCTACAATTAATTACAATTAAATTAAATACATTTTTTACAGAAAATAAAAAAAGAATTACAAGAATTTTAAACTAATTACACCTAATCTAATCCCCCTAATAAAATAAAAAAGCCCCCCAAAATAATAAAATGCCCTACCCTATCCTAAATTACAAATAGCCCTTAAAAGGGCCTTTTGCGGGGAATTGCCCCAAAGTAATCAGCTCTTTTACCTGTAAAAGAAAAATAAAATACCCACCCCAACATTACAACCCACCACCTACACACCCCTACTCTAAACAAAATACAAATAACCCCCCCAACAGTAAAACCCACTACCCACACAACCAACCCCCCAAATAAAATACTATCTAAAAAAACCTAAGCTCCCCATTGCCCTGAAAAGGGCATTTGGATGGGCATTGCCCTTAAAAGGGCAGTTAGCTCTTTTGCCGCCCAAACCCTAATCTAAAAAATAAAATCCACCCAACACAACCTTAAAAAAACCTAACACTAACCCCCTGAAGATCGACTTACCGGGAGATGTCTTCATCCAGCCAGGCACAAGTTGTCCTCCATATGGCAGAAGTCTTCATCCGATCGGGGCAGAAGAGGTCCTCCAGATGGCAGAAGGCTTCATCCAGGTGGCATCTTCTATCTTCATCCTTCCGGAGCGGGTACATCTTCAATCCAGCCGACGCGGAGCATCCTCTTCAAATGAAGTCCTAACAAAGAATGAAGGTTCCTTTAAATGATGTCATCCAAGATGGCGTCCCTTGAATTCCGATTGGCCGATACCACCTAACACTACACTACAATTAAATAAATTCACTAAATTAAATACAATTACCTAAATTAAATTAAATTAGCTAAAGTACAAAAAAAAATACATTACAGAAAATAATAAACAAATTACAGAAATTTAAACTAATTACACCTAATCTAATAGCCCTATTAAAATAAAAAAGACCCCCCAAAATAAAAAAACTCTAGCCTAAACTAAACTACCAATAGCCCTTAAAAGGGCCTTTTGCGGGGCATTGCCCCAAAGCAATCAGCTCTTTTACCTGTAAAACAAAATACAAACAACCCCCCCAACAGTAAAACCCACTACCCACACAACCAACCCCCCAAATAAAATACTATCTAAAAAAACCTAAGCTCCCCATTGCCCTGAAAAGGGCATTTGGATGGGCATTGCCCTTAAAAGGGCAGTTAGCTCTTTTGCCGCCCAAACCCTAATCTAAAAAATAAAATCCACCCAACACAACCTTAAAAAAACACTAACCCCCTGAAGATCGACTTACCGGGAGACGTCTTCATCCAAGCCGGGCGAAGTGCTCCTCCAGACGGGCAGAAGTCTTCATCCAAGCTGGGTGAAGTGGTCCTCCAGATAGGCAGAAGTCTTCATCCAAGCCGGGCAGAAGTGGTCCTCCAGACAGGCAGAAGTCCTCATCCAGACAGCATTTTCTATCTTCATTCATCCAGCGCGGGTCCATCTTAAAGACATCCGAAGCGGAGCATCCTCTTCTGGCAACGACTAAAACAGAATGAAGGTACCTTTAAGTGACGTCATCCAAGATGGCGTCCCTTAGATTCCGATTGGCTGATAGAATTCTATCAACCAATAGGAATTAAGGTAGAAAAAATCCTATTGGCTGATGCAATCAGCCAATTGGATTGAAGTTCAATCCTATTGGCTGATCCAATCAGCCAATAGGATTGAGCTCGTATTCTATTGGCTGTTTTTAGATAGTATTTTATTTGGGGGGTTGGTTGTGTGGGTAGTGGGTTTTACTGTTGGGGGGTTTTTGTATTTTTTTTTCAGGTAAAAGAGCTGATTACTTTGGGACAATTTCCCGCAAAAGGCCCTTTTAAGGGCTATTGGTAGTTTAGTTTAGGCTAGTGTTTTAATAGGGCTATTAGATTAGGTGTAATTAGTTTAAATTTCTGTAATTTGTTCATTATTTTCAGTAATTTAGTGTTTGTTTGTTTTTTTGTACTTTAGCTAATTTTATTTATTTTAGGTAATTGTATTTAATTTAGTTAATTTATTTAATTATAGTGTAGTGTTAGGTGTTAGTGTAACTAAGGTTAGGTTTTATTTTACAGGTAAATTTGTATTTATTTTAGCTAGGTAGTTATTAAATAGTTAATAACTATTTAATAAATATTCTACCTAGTTAAAATAAATACAAACTTGCCTGTAAAATAAAAATAAATCCTAAGGTAGCTACAATGTAACTATTAGTTATATTGTAGCTAGCTTAGGGTTTATTTTACAGGTAAGTATTTTGTTTAAATAGGAATAATTTAGGTAATGATAGGAATATTTATTTAGATTTATTTAAATTATATTTAAGTTAGTGGGTGTTAGGTTTAGGGTTAGACTTAGGTTTAGGGATTAATAACTTTAATATAGTGGCGGCGACATTGAGGGCAGCAGATTAGGGGTTAATAAGTGTAGGTAGGTAGCGGCGACATTGGGGACAGCAGATTAGGGGTTAATAAATATAATTTAGGTGGCGGCGATGTTGGGGGCAGCAGATTAGGGGTTCATAAGTATAATGTAGGTGGCAGCGGTGTCCGGAGCGGCAGATTAGTGGTTAATAAGTATAATATAGGTGTCAGCGATGTTGGGGGCGGCAGATTAGGGGTTAATAAGTGTAAGATTAGGGGTGTTTAGACTTGGGGTTCATGTTAGGGTGTTAGGTGTAAACATAACTTTTATTTCCCCATAGGAATCAATGGGGCTGCGTAGAATACTGTTGTGTTTCTGGACTTAGAGCTAAGTTTTGCTGATGGCAGGATATCTACCAGTACCCATTTCAAGCAAGTAGATTGTAACAGTTACCTTGATTTTAGAAGTAATCACCATCTCCCATGGAAAAGAAATGTACCATATGGGCAGTTCAAGCGAGTTCGCAGAAACTGTAGTAGCTTAACAGATTATGAGACACAAAGTAAGATCCTTAAAGACAGCTTCAAAGAGAAAAAATATCCAGAATATATCATTAATAGTGCATATGAAAGAGCAAAAAAAGATGATAGAAATCAATATTTTGAGAAAAAGATAGCAAATACACAATCTCAGGACAGCCTTAGTAATCGGACCATGTTTATTACCGAATATAATTGTAATCATAATACGATTAAAAAGAGTATCATGAAACATTGGAAAATTCTATTAAAGAACCCTATATTGGGCCCACTGTTAGATTCGAAACCTACCATTGTCTATAGAAGAGCACCCAATTTAAAAAGGATCGTGGCACCCAGCAAAATAGTCAAAAATAGGAATAACTTAACTAATTTAAGTAACAATATGGTCAACAAAACCATTTGCAAAACACAAAGAAAAGGCAGTTTCAAATGCAACCATAAAAAATGTAAAATGTGTGACTACATAACACATAATGTAGACACCTTTCAATCTAACTCGACTTCCAAAATTTATAAAATGAGTAGTCGGATGACTTGTGCGTGATTTATTTGCTTTCTTGCGTTTGTGGGTACCAATACGTAGGGCGCACTTGCAGACGATTGAGTGTGAGATGGTTAGAACATTTTAGAAATATTAAAACCAATCTCAAATCACATAGTGTACCCAGACATTGTAATATTAAACATAGTGGTAATTTACATTGTTTGCAAATAACTCCAATTGAGCACATCCCGAGATCTGATTTTTATAATCGATTTTATAGGCTCAGACAGAGAGAGACCTTCTGGATCTATAGACTCCAGACTTTACATCCATTAGGTCTCAACGTGAATATTGACCTTGCAGCTTTTCAAAATTAATTAATTTCAGTTCCAATACCTGTGTATTTTTGATTGGTAATTTGTTATTTAATATTTTATTATATCTTATTACTATGTTTTATTTAGATATATATATATATATATATATATATATGGGAGTAAAAGGGTAAACAGCGCTTATGGAGATTCTTAAAAACTGAATAATATTAAAGTCTCGGCAGTGTTGGTGGATAAAGAAAAGAGTCTTTGATAGGATATTGGAATCCTAGTGTAATGAAGGCGTAATAGATACCCTTACCAAAAGTTACCTCAATCCTATGAGGTAAGTTTGCCGCATTGGAGGATGTATCTAGTGGTTGAATGAATCCTGGATGTTCTGGTCTGTATAAAATCGCTGCCTCTTGGAGTAGAATGGGATGTGGGTACCCTTTGTGCTGGTTTCTTTAGGAAACTTCCTGTATTTATTGCCTCTTGGAGCTTGGTTTTCTTGTCTTGGTATGAACTTTCGCTGCTTATAATATAACAAGAAGGTTTAGCTGTAAATATCCCGGGACAAATTAATCCTTTTCATGCAATCTTTGCAGGCTTGTTTTTTTTTTTTTTTATCAGCACTGACACATCATCCAGGGAAAATGAACCAGAGTGGAAGCTCCACTCTGGTTCATTTTCCCTGGATGATGTGTCAGTGCTGATAAAAAAAAAAAAAAAAAAAACAAGCCTGCAAAGATTGCATGAAAAGGATTAATTTGTCCCGGGATATTTACAGCTAAACCTTCTTGTTATATTATAAGCAGCGAAAGTTCATACCAAGACAAGAAAACCAAGCTCCAAGAGGCAATAAATACAGGAAGTTTCCTAAAGAAACCAGCACAAAGGGTACCCACATCCCATTCTACTCCAAGAGGCAGCGATTTTATACAGACCAGAACATCCAGGATTCATTCAACCACTAGATACATCCTCCAATGCGGCAAACTTACCTCATAGGATTGAGGTAACTTTTGGTAAGGGTATCTATTACGCCTTCATTACACTAGGATTCCAATATCCTATCAAAGACTCTTTTCTTTATCCACCAACACTGCCGAGACTTTAATATTATTCAGTTTTTAAGAATCTCCATAAGCGCTGTTTACCCTTTTACTCCTATTTTTCCTATATTGTATAGACTTTGTCTATCATACAATATTTGTACCTTCATAGCTGCTCTATGAGATTTTCATACCTCTGACTAGCGCATTTACTTGAGTAACGCTTGTTTCCACTCACTGACACTGAGTGGTAACATTCTACTTAATTCTATACATATATATATATATATATATATATATATATATATATATATATATATATATATATATATATATATATATATATATATATATATAATTTTTATCAATGTATATTATAAATGATTTTGTTGTATCATTTATCATACAGAGTTTTCATCCAATTTTATATGTTTATTCTCTATTCATTCCATACACAATCTATTGTTTTTATTATTAGTTGGGATTTATTACCTATGGATTTTGGGTCTATCTTTAAAGGAGCTCGATTTGTATTTTATTATTATTCCATTGCTATTTTGTATTGGTTGAAAGTAATTATATTAATGTTTACATGTTTGTATAAAAGATATATATTTTTAGGACTGCATGAGCCATTTTGCTAGATCAAGTATTTCAGTTTGTTTATGAAATAGAATTATTAACCAATATTCAGTCTGTATTTTGTAGATTACGGTTGTGCATATTTGAATAGATTCTACCATTTGATTATCATTGGCCGTATGAATTGTAATATTATTAGGAAGAAATGTGAATGCAAGATCCATTAAGTGAATGTATATATACATGATTACCCAGTAGTCTATGGATTTGATGGTGTTATCTGAATATTTAGAGTGATTACATTAATTTCCTAATGAAAAATAAAATGTATTATAAAATATTATACATGAAAATGAAACGTCAATTTAATAAGGCACCAAAATATTCTTGTAGGCTGTCTTTTGTTAGATCCAAGTGTTAATGCTATCACTATGTCACTGTGTATTTGAAGTGGAACGCAAACTTGCACTGTGTTCGTTAGTCAGCTGTGAAATGAGACTCAAGCTGCCTTGTTAGGGGTGTGTACATTTTGAAGCAATATGATTGGTTAGAGGAGGTTTTTAAGCAGCAGGCTTTTTAGAACATGTATTACAGCCTGATGAAACGGCTCTGTGTAGCCGAGAAACGTGTTGCTTTATTTTAAAATATTTTAATAAAATTGTTTTATCTTTACCCTGCTGGAGTTTGTTCTCCCCTCTTTCCATTTGTGGACTGTGCAAGTGTTAGCAAACCGGAGCTTTAAACACTGTCTACCTCACTACTCTGAGATCCTAATTGGCCATACGGACCACGGTCTGGCTCGAGGATTAGCTGCTGCCTTTGTCTGTCTTCCGGGCGACGCTGAGGTCCCGGTCTGCTTTTTCAGGCACGCCACAGTGCCGCTTTGTTTGTGAGTATTGGTCCCTACCATCCCTACATTTCATCTGGGTATTAGCGTTATTACCCTATTGGCGCCTTCCTTTTTCCCACTACAGATGTTAGGTGTAAACATAACTTTTATTTCCCCATAGGAATCAATGGGGCTGCGTTAAGGAGTTTTACGCTGCTTTTGGCAGGTGTTAGACTTTTTTTCAGCTGGCTCTCCGGCTCTCTGATTCCTATGGGGAAATCGTGCACGAGCACGTTACACCAGCTCACCGCTGACTTAAGCAGCGCTGGTATTGGAGTGCGGTAATGAGTAAAATTTTTCTCAACGCTCACTTCTTGTCTTTTAACGACGGGTTTCTGAAAACTCGTAATACCAATGCTGTAGGTAAGTGAGCGGTGAGACAAAACTGCTCGTTAGCACCGCATAGCCTTTAACGCAAAAATCGTAATCTAGGTTCTAGTTAGGCTACAGCACCTACTGAACATGGGCAAAAGTGCACATATGCATTTCATGATTGACTGTTGGCTGTCACATGATACTGGAGGGAGGGAAAATTGGATTAACTTTGCCATTTTCCAGAAAATATTCTCCTGCTCATTTCAAATTAAAAATGGGTGCATTGTCTGTTTATTGTGTAATTTGACAATTATTTATTTCTACTGCATTTAGTGATCCTTTAATTAGTGCAATACTGAATTCTGTTTTTGTTTTGGCTTCTAATACTCAAGAAAACATGCTAGCAAAATGCTCCGACATTTCAGTTAGCAGACAAACTCTTAATAAAGGTTTTATGAGACAAACACCCCCACATTGTTGTTAAACCATTTTCTAGTAAAATGATACTAGAGCATGATGAATTAACTGTCACATGTACCACACCAATGACTAGTAACTCATCTGAAAACCTCACTGCAACTTTCTATTGTGAATCATCAACTGAATATTGCTAATCTCCCTATGAACTTCGAGCAAAGCTTTTCTGTGTGTGATTTTAGATTATTATCTAGATGGAACATTTCGTTTCTTAAAAATTATTATTTATAAACTTAATGTATATTTGTTATATAAAATATCCTATATAAAGAAACCCTGGAGAGACACGAAATACAGGGCCAAATAACTGACATATTTTACTCATTTACACTGCTTTAAGCACTGTCCATCTTACCCAAACTGCAGTGTCTCCGACTTCCATCATTCAAAGAGGCTGTGTTAAGTCTCCAAACTCAACTCAGCAAAATGAAAAACTCTAAGCATTAATGATGGTGTTAGCCCCCTAAACGAGATATAGTCCAATGGAATCTAATGTTTAACATTTGAGTTACTGTAGATGAACCTAGAAGGTAGAAGACCATATTTGGATCAAAGAAAATGCTTAAAGAACCATTAAATACAGTATAATTGCACAAATGATAATACATACTGTATTATAAATACTAAGCAATAGCACTTATTTTAAATTTTCATATAATTAGTAGATTTTTTTTCTGGCAAATTTTACAGTTAATTCACTTTCCCCTCTTTCTGTATCATGTGACAGCCATCAGCCAATAGCAAATCATATACAGGGCTAGAATACTTGGAGCGTAAAATAGCATTTACGCAAATCCATAAATTGAGCTGACAAGATTCTCCTATCATGAACATTGCGCATGGTGAGAATAGAAGCATTGCTTCCTTGCGCCATTTATTGGTCAGTGTATATTTTTGCGATGGGATTTTCTATGATATTGTGTTCGTGCTACACCACTTACGAGGTTAAAGGCCTGCTTGGCCTGTGACGTCATTAATTGTGGGGATATGAATGATTTTCAATTAAAATAGACTAATTAATTAAAATAGTGTCAAGCATTAATGTGTTGGAAAACAACTTAAAACAACTACATATTAACTACGTATTAACATGTGCATATGCATATCTAAAATTTAATTATAGGGTTATCACAAGTAAGGACAACGGCCATTTTAATTGGATTTACATCTTTAGCACAGTTTAAAGTGATCGCTGGAGTGCACCTAGGATTGACACCTCAGCCATGTTTTTATGCACACATAACTTATACAGTACATGCTGCAGGGTGTGCAGAGGGGAACAGGAATAGTGATCTCCAGCCTTAATATACATGTGCTGTCCTGTGGCGCAATGTATCTTACCGTAAGCATTACCTGAAATATAGGTATCTCAAAACACTGCTACTGAAACTACTAGTACATTGAGCAAACGTCATGTTGGAGACAACTACATAAATGTGCGTGTGCATTGTGATTATGTCTTAAAAATGGGGGAGGCATTATGTAGTTTGCAAACAAACAAATGTTTAGACAGCAATTACGTGGGCAACACTTTAGAATAATTTGATTACATTGCAGATGCGAATATTACAAAATTAACATCAATAGAATGCAGTAATAGCTTCATGAAAACAGGAAATAAAAAAATTACAAGACATTTATAAAGATTTCTTTTGAGAGCATGAACAATGTTCCAAACATATTCACATTGTGCGCACTCAAATATTTTTGTGTAATCAACATGCAAATCTTGAATGGAGTTTTCTTTCATGTAATTGGCAAGAGCCAATGAGCTAGTGACATATGGGATATACAATCCTACCAGCAGGGGCAAAGTTTCCCAAACCTCAAAATGCCTATAAATACACCCCTCACCACACCCACAATTCAGTTTTACAAACTTTGCCTCCTATGGAGGTGGTGAAGTAAGTTTGTGCTAAGATTTCTACGTTGATATGCGCTTCTCAGCATTGTTGAAGCCCGATTCCTCTCAGAGTACAGCGAATGTCAGAGGGACGTGAAGGGAGTATCACTTATTGAATACGATGATTTCCCTAAAGGGAGTCTATTTCATGGGTTCTCTGTTATCGGTCGTAGAGATTCATCTCCTACCTCCCTTTTCAGATCGACGATATATTCTCATATACAATTACCTCTACTGATAACCGTTTCAGTACTGGTTTGGCTATCTGCTATATGTGGATGGGTGTCTTTTGGTAAGTATGTTTTCATTACTTAAGACACTCTCAGCTATGGTTTGGCACTTTATGCATTTATATAAAGTTCTAAATATATGTATTGTACTTATATTTGCCATGAGTCAGGTTCATGTATTTCCTTCTGCAGACTGTCAGTTTCATATTTGGGAATGTAAACATTTTTAAGAAATTTATTTCTTACCTGGGGTTTAGTCTTTTTTCAATTGACTACTTCTTGCAATTGCGGGTATTAAGCTCGCGGGTGCGTCAAATGCTAAACTTTATTGCGTCATTCTTGGAGCGAAAAACTTTTTGGGCGCGAAAAAGTACGTTTTTGACGCAACTTCATCATTTCCAGCGTCATACGTGATGCCGAGACCTTTCACACGGCGGCGTCATTAGTGACGCAAGTGTGTCATTTCTGGTCAGTTTTGGCGCCAAAAAAGAGTTTACGTTACGTTGTGCGTCATACTTGGCGCCAAACTCTTTTCATTATTTCAATACCCTTTGTTTGTTTGCCTCTTACTTTTTGCTGTCAGAGGCCTATGCTATTGCATTTTTTCCCATTCCTGAAACTGTCATATAAGGAAATAGATAATTTTGCTTTTTATGTTGTTTTTTCTCTTACATTGTGCAAGATGTCCCAATCTGATCCTGCCTCAGAAGTTTCTGCTGGAACATTGCTGTCTGACATCGGTTCTACCAAAGCTAAGTGCATTTGTTGTAAAATTGTAGAAATTTTTCCACCGAATGTCATTGTCAGGTTAGGAAATGTCCAGAAGAAGACCCAAATGCTAGGGCGAATTTAAACAACACCCTTGCACTCTGAGTTTAATCCAGGATGTGACCCCACGACAACCTCTAAAAAACAATGTACTCACGATATGGAGCAGGGTTATCCTGAGTCCAAAGTAATTCAAGATATCAGCCAAATAGACTTCTGAGTAAGGAACTGGTTTCAGGAAAAGTCTTCCACAGAATCAGGAGAGCAGGGATGGTCACTTATACTCAGACAGAGGCCAGTTAATAATGCAGGAGTAGGTAACTTGTTATCAGGCAGTTGAGGGTTAATACTGTGTAGTCAGTCCTTGAAGAGTTTGGCAACAGGTTATCAGGCAGTTTGTAGGTTTATACTGAATAGTCAGTACATGCAGAGTTAGATAACAGGATAACAGGTAGTTAGAGGGTTAATACAGATTAATCAGTACTTGCAGGGAATGGCAACAGGTTGTCATGCAGTTTGAGAGTTTCACAGAATAGACAGTCTTTGCAATGTTTGGCAACAGGATATCAAGCAGTTTGAAGGTTTACACTGAATTAACAGTATTTGCAGAGTTTTGGCAACAGGTAATCATGCAGTTTGAGAGTTTCACCGAATAAACAGTCTTTGCAATGATTGGCAACAGGATATCAAGCAGTTTGAAGGTTTACACTGAATCAACAGTATAAGTATTTGCAGAGTTTTGGCAACAGGTAAACATGCAGATTGAGAGATTCACAGAATAAATAGTACTTGCAATGTTCGGCAACAGGTTATCAGGAAGTTAGAGGATTAACCAGGATAGTCAGTCTTTGCAGAGTTTAGCAGTTAGAGAGATTTCACAGCGAAGTCCTCACAGGAGCCACAAAGAGTAACAAACAAACGGGCACTGAAGAAACAGGAAGCCCGGAATAAAAAGCCTGGTCGTGACATCATCAGGAAGGGGCGGCTCAGACTACCTGTTAATCAAGCACACAGAGAGGACTGCCAGAGCTTCCCAGGGGCTGAGCGTGACAGTCATTTGTAATAGTTGTCATGATAAACTTTTACATGCAGAAAGTGTTTCCATCAGTAATAGTACATTGCCAGTTGCAGTTCCTTCAACTTCCAATGTGCATGATATACCTGTAAATTTTAAAGAATTTGTTTCTGATTCTATTATGAAGGCTTCGTCTGCATTTCCACCTTCTAATAAATGTAAAAGGTCTTTTAAAACTTCTCATTTAGCTGATGAAATTTCAAATGACCAACAACATAATAATTCATCCTCTTCTGATGAGGATCTATCTGAAACAGAAGATCCTTCCTCAAACATTGACACTGACAAATCTACTTATTTATTTAAAATAGAGTATATGCGTTCTTTATTAAAAGAAGTGTTAATTACTTTGGATATTGAGGTAACCAGTCCTATTGATGTTCAGTCTAATAAACGTTTAAATGCTGTTTTTAAACCTCCTGTGGTTTCCCCAGGGGTTTTT